>NC_056740.1:288671467-288708967 GCF_019279795.1 Protopterus annectens
ATAGTAATGACAACCCATCTGAGGAAATACGTAAGCATCTTAATTACACAGACAATTTAAAGTTACTTACTCAGGATGATAAATGCCTTTTAGCACCTTCTGTATACATGTTCTGTGCTCTAGCAGCTTCTCAGTCTATTTCCCTCAAAAGACAGCTAGTCCCCAATATAATAACCCATTTATTAATCATGTCATCAATAATCTCTACTAAGCATTCTGTGTGGTATAAAGGGGCTATTGTATGCCATCACAGGTACTACTCTACCCAAAAGATCCTTTGTTGTGTTACAATTTATTAGAATCAACCTGATCAAATTTAATTCATCTCTGCATAATCGTTTATTTTTACTGCTCAGTATTCAGACTGGGTTACTTTTACCTATGATATCCATCTGCTTCCAGATCATTCAGCATGTACGTCTGTGTCCAGCATAGGTCTGCTCCCCATGAGGCACACAATGAGTCATGAGAGAAGGGGGCGCCTCATGTATGCATACAAGAGCAGTCTCCAGAACAAGTTAGATGAAGTTAGAACACATCATTGTGTACAACATTGAAGTAGCAGTTGTCATGAAAACATGGTCTGACCTTATTAAACATAATTTGTTGTAGTACATGGAGATTTAACTACAGCAAGATAAAGAGAAAAAAAAAAGAAAAAGAAAGCAAGTGCAGGAGTGTGAACTTTGAAAGCTGCAACACATGCACTTCTGCCTCACATACAGTGGCCACAAGTGAAACACATCTCTCTCTTCCTGAAACAGCTTTAAAAGCTGTAATACACTTTCTCATGAACACACAAAAAGAAGCATGGCTGGACTGTGTATTACTGCTTCTGAAGCAGCCTTACATTATCACTCATGTTCTGTGCTGGTTCATCTCTAGCATGAGGGTAGTGCATAACACAATTAAAGGTACTTAACAAACCTTCATTAAGCCCCTTTCTTATATCAGAAAGGGGCTTAACAAATTTGTCTTATTAGTTTCAGAGTGTAATCACAGTATGTACTGCATAGCTATAATAGATAATCCAGGAGTGAGTTATACATAGATGTATGTATACTGACAAGGGATTTTTACCCAGTGCAAAGTCAATGTCATTGTCAGAAAATCCACGCATAACCCAAACCAAAGTTATGTATTATAGCTATTATGCTGTGAGTTTAAATGGATTGTTATGTTTCTTGTTTTGTTCACCCTGTCCTGAACTAAACACATACTGAGCATATATATCTGTGAGACTCACAGTGGTTAATGAGATGGAGTTTTAGGGTTTTTTTTTCTGTGTATGTGGAAAAACAATTATTTCTGAGTATTATGATGTTTGGAAGAAATTGAAAATGTATAATGCACAGCTGCAGAACATTAGGAATTATATGAGGTATACTGGGGTTTTGTGAAGAACAGCATGGGATTTAATGTTCATACTTTGTGAGTAAAGGAAAAATTTGTCCTTTTTTCATGGCATTCCTTTTTGTGAGATTTTAATAATTATATTTTTTAAATAGATAAGACAGTACACAGTACAGGTTTAAGTATGGTAGGTGTTATCCATGACAGGTAGAAATTCGGGTGACAAGGAGTTCCATGGGTTGTGAACACAACTGAGCTAGGGGTTATGAAAAATGAACCACTGGGACTCATGTTTGCCATTCTAGCTTTCTTTTGGTCTGGAGAATGAGCAGCAAATCCTGGCACTGTATAGTAGGATTTAAACAAAGAAAACGCAGTAAGGAGCCTTTGGCAACTCATTTAGAATCACATATCCCCTTTGCAAACTCGGGCCTTTGTTCATTTGTTGAATTTAACATGTATGTAGGTAAAGTGTTAATATGTACGGAGCATATTCTTTACCTGAGAGAGAATTAAAACTGTCATTTTGCCGTTGATCTGTTGGTTCCTAATAAACTTTGGGGTGGAGTTTATTAAACATGAGACTGATGCTAAAGATTATTTTTACTACACCTGCCTCCTTGTTGTAAAACTTGACAAAACTTGACAAAAATTATGGAGCTTATAACTTTACCAAGCAACAATCAAGAAACTGACATTTAATTACCCAGTAAATAAAATGTACATTATAAAACAAACACTGTTTTTACACACTTATCAGGTTGATCAGATTATGTTTTTCTTCCTATTACTAATGTACACAAGTATATCTTATTGATTCTAGATTGATGGCAGACTTTGCAATAAACTCTTCTATGCAAAAGAACTTCACATTTATTTCATAAAGTGCAATAGGTTGGCCTGCTACAAAGAATGATCGTTTCGTGATAATTCATAAAGATGTAGATTGGGGTAATAGCAATGACTGACATTTTAGAGATGGGTGAGCTCTATCTTGATGAAGGTGATTTGTGCACATTAGGATATTGGGGATAATAACAGCCATAACAAGTTTAAACCTGGACCTACCATTTAGGACTAATAACCTTTTTCCAGTCTTTCCTGTATAGGAAAACTGAAGACTGAAGCTTATGGTCAGGTGACAGTCTACAGCTGGAGTGTGTAAACAATTGTGCACATCAAGAAAAAAAATCAATACCCAAAAGTCATGCATGAGAGTCAAGACAGCAAATACAGTGATGAAGCAGAGAGACGTTTGCCTGTCGCAGTGGATATGGAAGCAGAAATTAAGGTAAGTCCAAATCCTAGCAGATTAAAAAATATGGGGTCAGCATAGATCATTGCTGTCATTTGATAAGACTTCACAAACTAGGACACATCTGCATGCAGGCCAGTGATGCAAATCATTGAGAAAAACATGTATGAATTCAGACAGAGATTTGCATAGGGTTCTCACATTGCTTTGCAAGGTGGTTTCATATTTGCATCTAAGCTGGGGATTTCCATTAAACTTTACAATGCATGGCTAGGACTTATTTCAATAGTTCAGATACATGAAGCACAGAAGGATCTTTAAAGTCTGCATGTTGTTCAATTGCTATAAAATTGCTTAACAATTTTTGTGTTTCTTAAATATTTGTCACTAATGTTCCATTTTTTTTAAACCTTGCCTGTTATTTGCTTTGTAGTTATTTTTGTTTTCTTTATAAACCAGGTGCTTTATTAAGATTTAAAAAGTTTTAATTTTTAGTCTACATATCATATAAGACATTGCTGTCTTTAATTATCAAGTCCAACCAGAGTAGCTCACTCAACTGATGTCAGGATCCATCTGAAAGTATGGTTTTAAAGGAAAAAAGTTTTTTAAATAATTTCCTTTTAGAAGGACCGTCTAATGTTTAAAAGTAAGCTTTTGCTGCAGCACAGATAAGACATCAGCTATGTATTGATAAAATACCATTATGTTCAGAAATTGAAAACACAAATTGTTTTTATCATATATTAATTTTACATGAAGTATTGCTGTCCTTACATCACTGCAAATAGATGTTATTTTGTGATTTTTTTTTCTTATTCAAAATTGCCTGATGGGGACTGCCACAGTAACACACTGTTTTCATTTATTTTTTTTCCTGACAAAGTGCACTTTTTGGTAACGGTATATGATGTTGCTTCCACTTTTTTCACCCCATGTTCTTCTTCTCGCTCATGTAGCATGTACAGTGTCCTGAATTTTTGCTTTATTTAACAATCTCGGCACAGAGTGTGTGTTTTTATATCAACACCTTGGTCTGATTTCTGTTCCTTGTCATTTCCTAAACATATTTACATTGGCCTTTTTTGCTTCAGCTAGAGAGTGTCTAAAATAGTTGGTTTTATGAAACAATATTTTAGCTAAATTATTGTTTACAACTAATTCACTCTGACAGCCAAAGATGTCACAGTACCCGTCTTTCTTGTACTCTAGTGCTAACCCAGCTGTAGTAACAACTTTCTCATCTTTTTTAATTTCTCCAAATGTTCTGGGTTTCTAATAGCATAATGGGAATATACTCCATTCCCAACTCCAAGTATGATAAGATGGCACATGAAGTTTGCTTTGCTTCAGTCTCTGATGTTGACCAAAAGTACTCTATAAAGCAGACACCGCATACCTAGAATTGCATCCTTCTGCAGTTCATGTGGGACTACATGTGTTGGTAGCATACTAAAGTGCAATTGTACATTTTTGTTTAGTACTCTTTTTGCACCTACTACTATTGGAACTGTTTTGGTATCTTATTCCACATTGTTGTAGTTTCTGCTTGTACATCCTGGTATTTTAGGACTTTATATTTCTCACTATTTAAGACACTAATTGCTGGATGCAGTAATATCAATGCTTAATGCTACATTTGTCATTTTTGTCTTGGGTGACCTTGTCTCATTTTCTTGTATCAGTTTTCTCAGTTCCCGTGTGATCTGAACTTCATCATTATTAATTATTCTTTCTGATGCTTTTATACTGCAGTCTTTGCACAATCTCTTACAACCGTCCAGCCACATAATTTAACATTTCAATTTAAAAAACTCATCCATGAATGTTTCACACCTAGCAATAAATATGTGCAGCTGTTACCATTCCTGTTTTACACAACCTCCATAGATGTAGCCAACTGCCTCAGGCAGCCATTATTAGCTGTTCACTTTCTGATTTCATTTCACTTCTCCTTAAAAATTCCTGTTTCAAATGTTGGTCAAAATGTGGTTGTTCTATATATAGATATTATACATCTGTAAGCATCCATTATCCATGAAGGTAGGATGCCACTGAATGTTTTTTTTTCTAATCTATCCATGCCATACTAAGATTCTTCCCATTTTAACAACTTTCTTTTATATCTCTATTATGGCTTTAACAACAAATAATTATTTGTTCACATGACTTCCTTTTATTACTTTTTGCACTATTGCCATGATTAAATTGTTTTTCTTAATGTCTATAAATCCTGTCTGCAGCATTTCCAGTATATAATTTATATATTGTTGCTAGTTATTGGTTTCTATTTCTTATGATGGCTTGCAGGTTTGCTCTTAAGGAGCAATGCCATTTTTCCTGTTTTTAACCAGGTAGCTGTCTGTTTCAGGGGTAAATATTGGTATAAAGATGTTAATACCTTTAGTCAGAACTTAGGCCTTGCATCTAGGCTTGGAGTTTTACAATTTGGAGCTTTTCTTAATCTTGTCTCAATTTCTCTGGCTGTTTCTTCATCCCATTTCATACCCTCCATATTAGATCATCATACTGTCTATTTTATTTCTTCTAACCATTCGGCATCGTTGCTATGTTCAAAAGGGTCTTCATAAATGCTTCTGCAAAATATACCTATTTCTTCTTTTTTGTTTCTATTTCTTTTGCTTTGTTTATCAATTCTCTGTAAAATCTTTTTTTGGATTATTAATTAATTGCTTGTTTTGTACTCTTGCATTATATTTATCTGCATACCTTCTTAGTTTTTCTGCTTGTGCTGATGCTTTTAGTTTATTATAGGAAATAGTGTATGATAAAATCCTGGTCTGTTTTGATTGATCTGTCTTTCTAAGAAATTTTCATGATATGTTCCTTTTCCTGTATTCTTGTAACAATAATACTTCTTGTTGTAGCTGCTTTATATTTTTCTTTATCTGATGTTTCCATGGTGGCATTCTACTCACTCCCTTCACTTTCTTTGTTACTCTACATTTTTTGGTAACTCTTTATCTGTTACTAGTTCACTAGGTACTGAAAGAGTTTTGATTTTGTTACTTTACCACACAGGAACCCTCCCAGACTCAGCACCTTCAGAAGCCATTTAGATTTTACTACTTTACCACACAGGATCTCTTCCAGGTGCTTTCAGAATCCATAGGCACTACACAGGTTGCACTTTATAGGAAATGGTAGCATATCTGCAACAATATACATTCTAGGCATCAGATGACATGCATTGATTGGCAACAGGACAGCATGACAGAGCCCAGTGCCACTGTATAGTCTTGTTACCAAACATCTTGCCATGGTGGCGTTGGGAAGAAAATATGCTGACCTAAAGGTGGGTATACTTTTCAACCCACATCCCTGTGCATACTTGCAGCATAATGTCTCTAGGGGCCACTAGAATGATTAATAAACTTGCAATAGTCTAGTCAAGTCAAGTCAAAGTTTATTTATATAGCACCTTACAGACATAAAAATGCCACCAAAGTGCTTTACAAAATAATAATAATCAAAAAACATAAAAAAAACATATAAAATTAACAATAACTAAAAAGATAAAAAACAAATAACATAAAATAGAAAACAACATTACCAATCATTTCACATCATAAAAGGCCAATTCATAAAAATAAGTTTTAAGATTTAACTTAAAAATTGCCACAGAAGGAGACTGTCGAATATATAATGGAAGCTCATTCCAAAGTTTTGGAGCTGCAACTGAGAAAGCTCTATCACCCCTCAACTTTAGTCGTGCCCGGGGAACCACAAGTAAACACAAATCTTCTGACCGAAGTGCCCGATTGGGAACATAAGAGTGCAGCATGTCTACCAGATATGCTGGCGCCAAACCATTTAGGGCTTTAAAGACCAATAACAAAATTTTAAAACGAATCCTAAAAAAAAAACAGGTAACCAATGTAGTGCCGCCAATACAGGCATTACATGATCAAATTTTCGTTTGCCCTCCAAGAATTTCCCAGCTGCATTCTGGACAAGCTGCAAACGGGCTAAAGCCCCTTGGCTTACCCCAAATAAAATAGAGTTACAATAGTCAAGCCGTGAGGTTATGAATGCATGTACAACAACTTCAAGATCACTTCTAGATAAAAATGATACTGTAGGAGTTATGGATGTGCTAGAAAACAAAATTCCAGACACTGGAAGAGTAATCACACAATGCTGGCAGTAAACCAAGCTCAAAATAGATAATCACGCTTGTATTTATTAATGCCACAAATAAAAAGAAGATGCGTTTTTGTCCAAGTTTCCCCTCAGACTACATCAGAATAAAACCTTAGTGCATGTAATCTGTCTGCTTCTCTGATGGAAATTTCCTGTTCTAACTGACTGTCTGTAATCATGTCATGCAAAATTGCACAGAGAGCAAAGCTGTGGTTCCTGTGGTACAGAGTTTTATTCCTTCAGCCCTCATTTGCCTCATATGTGACCTTGAGCAAGTCACTTAACCGGACATTTCTCTTACATTGCCTCTGAAAAGGACTGTGTGTCCTGTGGACCTGCCTGGTTAATACATAGGATTATTATTAGTATTATTATTATTATTATTATTATTATTGGACCCATGGTAGTGGTGCTGCGGTAGCGTTGTCACCTCACAGCAAGACATTGTTCCATTCAATTCTCAGTTAGAGCGTCTTCTGTGTGGAGGCATGCGTGAATGGGCATACCTTCGTTGAAGGTTGTGCATCAGGGCTGGTAACTCGGCATATAAAAATCCACTACCAAACATTAGCGGACCGGAGTTCCGCTTAGGTGACCCCTAACCGGGATAAGCCGAAAGACACAACAACATTATTATTATTATTATTATTATTATTCCTATTATTGTTATCATCTTCACCCTACTGGTCTTTGGAGCTTACTGCAGTGTGCCACCAGAAGAACCTAGATAGTGAAAGCAGGCCTTTATCCATCTGAGCAGATGCTCAATGATGGTTCAAGTCTGTGACAGTGTAGTTATACTGCAAGTCATCCATGCTCTGTGTTGCTTATCAGTGTCATGAGTCATGCCTCCACATTATATCATCGGCAGTTAGATGCCTCTGTGGGAAGTAATCCTGCACAAATTGCTGGTATATGTTGAACATTTGCCAGATGTGTGAATCATGGGAACTGCCTCTATAGTGCACAGGCACATTGTATATGATACACTTTGGATTACACACCAACTGGCAGCTGATGGAGTGGAAACCCTAACTGTTGAAGTGCTGTTGTCTATGACGACATGCCAGAACCTTGACAAAGATGTTGATGGAATAATTGGCCTCCTAGAACCTCAGGAAGAGGATATTTCATAGAATGGATCTACTTTTAATTCTCAAATTACCAAAATGCTGAAACTGACAATACTGAGATGAAAATAAAAGATCAAAACAATGAAAATACACACAATAAACCTCATAATTCCAAAAAAAGCTTAGACACATCACTCCACACAACCGACACCCAAAACACTACTCAAACAAAAATTACAGAAGCATATCCACAAAATATTCAGAGACGAACGACTACAATTATATCTACATTCCTACTTATAAGCTCAACATTTTAAACATTTACAACTTTATCACACAAAATAAATTAATCAATCTCAAAAAAAGTATTCATTTTTCTTTATAAACCTCATTTGCAAACCAGAAAATACTGACACTGCAGCTAACATAACATGTAAGCAACTCTTCACTACTAGAAGTAACGTACTATAAAACCTTAAACAGACACATTCATTTTTAAATATAGAAGTAGATATAGAAGTGAAATACTTTTACAAAAGTTAACTAAATTACTTATACACCCCCTGAAAATTATATATACCAAGTCTGTGCTTGCACTACACTGAGGGAAAGCATAGACTTCCCGATCTGTACTACACCGTTATCTTCATATAAAAACACAGCGATACTTCAGTCTTCTAAGGCAATTCGGGAATTAAAATTAGATCCCATAGAATGCCTGCATAGTATTGTTTCTATCTTCTGTGGTCCTTGGGAACTACTTATGGTGGTTCATAAACTGCAACATCATATCAAGGAGCTGGTGTACAAATAATGGGACTTATGCCTATGATACACCCACCATGTCCCCTGATGGTCACTAGGATTAGGATTTTACATATCCCACATGACTTTGCTTGAGGATGGCAGGTCTACCAGTTTCTGTATGGTGTCTCTGTCCATATGATCATGGTTTAATATGTCCCTGTCATGGACATGATGGTATCTTAGGCATGGTCATATTCTTCTTTGATCTGAAGGATGATAGTGCGCCCCTCTGTGGACCTCAACTATGAGAATGACCTCCAATATGTATTGCTCTGATATAATAGGTGCTACACCTAGTATTGTAATATATTTTGCTCTCTCACGGCTCACTGAGAAATCAAGGTTTACAAACTTGGTGGTCACGACTTATTGCACAATTTTCATACATTTCAGAACTGCTTACCCTCATTTGCATTTGCAGTGGAGCTTATTAACATAATGTTGCTAATTTCTATGTAATTATATAGTCACAGAAATATGATGCTGACCATCAAATTTTACATGGTTGCACAATGCCTCCATCTGTGTTTCTAAATAGACCCTGTAAAAGTTGCAGACACCAAATCTGACCTCAAACCAGTGACAAGTGGAGTACCACAGGGTTCCGTCCTGGGACCACTCCTGTTTGGTATCTACTTTTCTGAAGTACAGGCCAACACAGAAGGCCTCTGGCTAATGAAGTTTGCAGATGACTGCAAACTAGGAGCCATAGTCAAGTCCCCAAATGATGTGAACATCCTACAGAAGGGCCTCTCTGAGACAGATGTCTGGTGTCAGAGCCATGGCCTCAAGCTCAATGCCAAAAAGTGCAGTGTCATCCCCTTTGGTAAAAACTCTGTACCCATGAACTACCACATAGGCAGCAATCTACTTAACACCAAATGCATGATAAGAGACCTTGGGACCCAGGTGGACAGTAGTCTCTCCTTTGATAGTCACATCGCCATAGTAGTCAGGAAGTCCTTCTACATGGCACACCTCATCATAAAAGGGTTCTCATCCAGGAAAAAAGAGGTCATCGTTCCCCTCTACTCAACACTCATTAGACCCATTATAGAGTACAACGCCCTTTTTGGAATGTACCTCACAAGACATCTGCAGCAGCTGGAAAGGCCACAGAAGTACCTCACAAAGAGGATTACTGGACTCAAACAAATGCCCTACACTGACCGTCTCAAAAAACTCCAGCTTTACTCCGTAGCATATCACCTACTCTGAGGTGATCTCTGCCTAACATATAAAGCTATGTCAAACCTAGAGCTGTTGGACATGCTACACCTAAAGAAATCCCAATCCCTCCGAGCTACACACTCTAGGGACCTAAACCTTGTCACCACAATAAACAGGACATGGTGGAGGGGTAGATTCCTATCCCAGAGACTTCCCATACTCTGGAACAGGCTACCCATCTATGTCAAGCAAAGTTCTTCATTAGCACTCTTCAAGAAAATTCTTGATGAGTGGATGGGAAATAGGAAATAGACCCCGGGGATCACTTCTGTGTCTCTGCCCGACAGTGGCACAGGAAAATAACTTTCTTGGGTGGCGTAAGCCAGGGAACCTTGTTGGCTAGGCTTACATAGGCCCTTGGACTGATAGCCTAGTACCTACCTATGAACCTATGAACCCTAACCTGCACACCCCTGTTCTTTGCAAAATTCTGCCTAACACCTTGTGTTATTTATAATTTCATAGGTAAATACTAGACTATCAGTTTACAGACTATTACAAGCCTAGCAAATAACCAGAGGACAGAATCAAACTCTGTACCTTTTTTCTGTAAAGTTAAGACCATAACCAATATGTCAAACCCCTCTCTGTCTTTCTTTCTTAATGCCCAAGGCTTAATTGTGAACAAAATTCAACATTTAAAATCAAAACAAAATAATGAAAGAAAAAAAAAATGAAAAAAAAAAATCTTATCTCTTTGGCAGTTCATCCATGAGAAAATCATTAAACAATTCAGTATTGCAAATTTTTGGTTAAGCCCTAATTTATTGAAAAAAATGTTCTGAAATCACCAGAAAGTTTCATCCAATAGAAAGCATTCTGTTTTACACCAAGTGTTGGTCAGAGGGTAACAGTTAATGTAGCTATCGTGGGCCCGGATTCATATTCAGAAGTTCACTTCACTAGGCATCTCACAGTATAGATGAAATGCATTATGTAGGGGCTTTGAATTTCCATACCCTTACATGGCCTCTAATTAGAGTGGAATTATGCATTAATTGTATATGAATCCCAATCATGATATCTGGTTTAAGGACAAGAATTAAGGATAGGAGTTGTTTTATAATATAATATGACATAATATAATATAATATTCAAAAACATTTGCACTGAACTAATTAAAAAGGCAATTTCAAATGTGACATGACACCAGCCACCAGCACCTCCACTATATTTACATGGTATCTGCTTTAGAAGGGCTCTAGTGAGGTGTACAGGAAGTGCACACTTCATAGTAACCACTTCTGATTCAGAGACAGTGCTATCTTGGTGTTGCAATGCAAAGACATACAGCACTGTGGTTGTCTGTCTGTGCAGCCATGTTACATGTTAATGAGGCAGTTCTGGGAAAAGGCATATGTTAATTAGCCATGTGCTCTCCTTCCAAATTAGTACCTGTAGTAAGGTATTTACACAGCCAAGTGATTCAAAGAATTACTCTGCTGTATATATTAGCATGGCTGCTCCAGTCACTTGTAATAAGAACATAGACAAAAGGTCATGTTTATCCATCTTGGTAGAGGTAAGTCCTGTGGAGATTATTGGATTACTGGTCAGATAGTCTTGCAGTGTGTGTATGTGTGTATATGGTGTGTCTGTGTGTATGTGCCTGTATGGTAGTAGAAATAGGGAAGTTAGGAAGGGTGTAGGTGAGTAGTGTGTGTGTGTGTGTGTGTGTGTGTGTGTGTGTGTGTGTGTGTGTGTGTGTGTGTGTGTGCGTGTGTGCGTGTGTGTGTGTGTGTGTGTGTGTGTGTGTGTGTGTGTGTGTGTGTGTGTGCATGTGCGTGTGTATATATGTTTGATTGTGTGTACTGTGTGTGGGAACATGAATGTGGGAGTGCCAGTGCTAGCACGATGCAGACACCAACACTATTAGATACTGCAAGAAGTGCTGTTCTGTACTCACAGTAATTAACAGTGAAACAAAGACATGCAAATTTACTGATAATGAGGTCTATCCTCACTGGGGCTAATGAATCTCTGAACTGGAAATCTGATTGCTGACAAAATGCTTTTTTACTGCAGCCTTTAACATGAGTGGTGGGGTTCTTTATGAATTCCTGAAATGGTCTTTCCATTGTTTAATAAAAAAGTAAGCTGTTTTTTATTCCAATAAAAGTTGTCCGAATTTTAGAAATTAACTAGATTCAAACACCATAGAAAGGCAGCTGTATTTTGTGCATTACCATAAAGTTGTCAAGCCAAGTAAGACAAAAATCATGTTTGTGTAATGTGCAAAAATGAAAAAAATCTTTATAATGGTTTGTCTTCTCAATTATAATTGAATGTGTACTCATGTCAGTATTGAATGTGTTATGTTAATAGAGATGTAAATAAATTCCACAAGCCTTCTCTGAAGGATCCCATTGCTAAGGCTGCTACCTATGCCTCTGGCTTCAACTCACACATAAATAATTGTATTGATAAAGCAATTCCTATCTGCTCCAAATATAATGATAAATTTAAAGACAAACCCTATGGTTGAATACCCATATAAAATTTATGTAACAAGACAAGACATTACTTGAGGTTTATATAATGCCTTATTCTAACCACCATAACAACGCACTTAAGTAAACAACTAAAGGCTTTATGGGAACCACTAAGGCACTTTAAGCTGAGTATGAACTTAAAAAATAGTCACTAAAACCAAACATAGACACAAAACGTACTTTAACTAGGTCAGGAGGTAAAGAATTAACATCAAACAATGTTCAGAGCTAGTTTACACTAATCCTGCCCACTCTGTCCCAAAGAAAATAACTAATATCATAGCTGACCAGTTCAACGCAATTTGTACTCCACTCACAGCTACTATTCAACAGATTCCACATCACTATGGAACAAGCTCTCTCTGCCTTCTCAAAAGCTGAGAAGCCCTCTCTGCCTTCTCAAAAGATAAGAGTACCTTATCTTTGGCCCTCTTGAAACACAATCTGGATGATTGGGTGGGTGACTGTAAATTCACCCCGGGGGTTCCACTTGTGTCTCTCTCAGACAGGGGCAATAGGCACGGATCGTGGAGATAAGAGTAAGAACTTTGCTAGGCTTGTAAGGCCCCTAGGGCCATTAGTCTTGTAACTTCCTATGATCCATATGCCCAGATAATATACCAGGTTTCCTGATTGCCAGTATTAAGTATGGCCTATCTGAATGCCTGCTAAAATCCTTTAATGTGAAGCCTCTCCACTAGTTACACTCCTGGAACTTGAAAATGGCCATTGTAATGCCATTACATCAGGATAACCCATCCATAGACCATGATAACTATAGACACATGAGTCTCACTAGCCTCATATCCAAAGTTATGAAATGCATTATCTCAGATCTCATTAATTTGGACATTAACAATTTGTTAATCTGTGACTCTGATTAATTTTGCTTTGTCAAAGTATGGTCCTACCTCTTTAACTTCATTAATTTCTTTGAAAAAGCCACCAAAGCAGTGGATAGTGGCTACAGAGTGCATACAGCATATTTATATATGGCCAAGGCCTTTGGCACAATACCTCATAAAGTCATTAATGACAGACTTGTAAATATCAATAAAAAGCAGTGTTTTGTTCAGTAGATAGGTAACTTTTTGTCTGACTGAACCCATGCAGTTATAGTCATAAGTTCCACTGCTGAAAAAAGCAAATTTACTAGTGGTATACCAGTGGGCTCAGTGTTGGGCCTGTTTGGCATATATTTCACAGAACTTTAGGCCAACACTCCTGGCCTGTGGTTATCTAAGTCGGCAGATGACTGCAAATTACGCATTGTAATTCAACATTTCACTGACTCACAATTGCTCTAACAAGGGTTAGACCATATTAACAATTTCAGTAAGGAAGATGATCTTAAATGAAATGTGAAAAAATGTAGTATAGCTCTTTCAGTTAAAAAAATAAAACATTTTTACATTCCATACAAAGTGACAAATCCTTCCAATCAAATACTGTCCTAACGGATCTAGGCACTTATAGTAAATGAGCCCTCCCTCCTTACTCATCTCACTCATTCCCCATGTCCTGCAAAATCCTCTTAATATCAGTCTCACTCATGCTATAATCTCTTCATCCTTTTATTTGATAATTATTCTTTATAAACTCCCCTGCCATCTGTCTACCACCCCTTCCCTATCATTTTTCTTACTTTACTAACATCTGATACATGTACTGCCGATAATTATATTCTTGTTAGCAATGCTGAGCAGTGCATTACCAATAAAGTGTCTCCGGACCATGATCCTTCAGTAAGGCTCATCCATTTGAAGGAACAGTATTACAGCTTCCCACATTAATGCAGCTGTTGCTACATCTGGGTTTTCATCTGCAGCTCCAATGGTGGTTAGTTAGTAGTGGTTTGGTTGAGGGGAGATCCTTATAGAAAAAAAGGCAAGCAGGTAATGTTGTAGACAAACTTGTTGTTTAGGTAAGCCCACTGAAGTTCAATTCTTATCAATGATTTAGATCATTTAGGAATGGACCCTTTTCTGGATTTAACTTTTCTAATTGTTATACTAACTACAAAGTTTGCTTCTGGTTTAGAAGAAAAAAGGGCTGCAGTTAAATGATAATGTAATGTAATGGAAAGTTGTGGATATGACACCTAACAAATGCAAAAGACTTATTTCTGCAATTTAAACTGATATTTTGACATCTGTTTATATTCATTCATTTTATGTGATAAAGTTGAAAATATTATGCACATTAAGCAGTTTCTTGATTCACGAGAGCTGTGGAAGGGAGGCTTGGAAGTTCTTGTTGTTTTAAAGACTATTAATATTCAAACTGTGCATTATATCTATGGATGCAGGGGTACATTTTGGTACTCAGTGTAACCAAAAGTCTGTTACTAGCAAGACAAATGGGACATCTGATATGGTAAGGTAACATGCATAAATTTGAAAAACATGAAAAGAAAGGGCATCCTGAAACAAATTGTGTACTTAGTAGTGGAAATCGTGACAGTAATACTCACTTTTGGTTTGCTTGTAATTTAGGTGAAGCAGGGATACAAACTCATTGAGCCTGAAAATGATGATGCTTTAAGTGTAGAAGATACTTAAACAAAAATCTGCTAGGTACCCCTACACCTGACTGAAATGAAATTCTTCAAGCTGCAGTTACAAAAAGAAAAAAAAGATGAATGGTACAATGCCAAATGTAGTTTTCACAAGAAATCATTGCTGGTGTGATTTCTACGTGTGTGCTAGCAATGATTCACTTGTTTTGGGAGATTTCTTCTTTCTTTGATTTGGTGCAACCATAGAGTTGGTATATATAAGTTTGGAGGCCCCCCCCCAAATTGGGCAGGAGGGCTTACCCCTGCAAAAAACAAGTAAAAATTATTTTTCCGCCCTTTTCAATTTTGGGCATTTTTTTTCATCCTTCCATCATATCGATTTTCAGAAAACTGGCATTTCATCGCAGAATCAATAAATGATGATACTATATTGTTCCTAACCACACAAAGTGCTCAGCAGTTAGATAGAAGGAAAGGAAAGATCAGGCTGAAAATGTTGTACAAAATGAAAACAACTTTGAAATGCTCATATAGAGTAACATCATGTTAGCCATTACAGATACTTTGGTTGCTGTAATTTTAAGGGAAGTGTACGGAGATCAAGATCACATTCTTTTCTATGTAATTACTCATTCTACCCTTCTGAACACCACAACATACTATTTTTTGACTAGTGCCAGGAGCAAAAAGTAACAAGTTATTAACAGGCATAGCACAAAAGTATGTCAATCAAGTGAGGTATTAAACATATACTCAGAAACACCACTTTGAGAAAGAGGCATATTTTGATGCAGGTCTTCTCTCACAAAATCCATCCACCTCTTTTCTGGATGCTCTTGTTTTCTCTTGCCTCCTTCCTGTCTGTCCCAAATCTTCTTCACCAGATTGTCGTCTACTTTTTTGCACATGTGCTTGAACTACTATAATCTGCTCTTTTTGACCTTTTCTGTAACTGGAGATACTTTGGCTTCTGCTCGTATGTCCTTACTTCTTTGTCTGTCCCACAGTGTGCATCCTACCAACCGTCTCAGGCAGTTCATCACTATCACCTCTAGCTTACTCAACTTGTCTTCCTTTACTGCCCAGGTTTCTGTGCCATACAGTAGTACTGGTCACATCACTGTTTTGTACTTTTCAGCTTCTTTGGCACTCTTTTGTCATACACCACCCTTGACACTCTGTGCTAATTGTCTGTAACTCCTCTGATGTCATTGTGGTAGTCACAAAATTAAATACATTACAGAATAATAATACTGTGACCATTTTCAACATGCAGTATATGCAAAACAGAAGAAAATGACAGTCACTATCTTGAAGTCAGATAACGTTTATAACATATATTATAGAAATGTTAAACTGGAACAACTCTTCAATACAGAATGTAGAAAAAGATTTAAAAGAACAAGTTATGAAGTTTTAAAATTGCAGCAATACTTTTCAACTATCTAATGCATATGTCCAGTATATTTCAAACATAAAAGAATAACATTTATCATTATTAGGACATATTACTGTTTGAACATGATACTGAACATAACTAAAGCTGAAGTAGTTCTCTTCAACAGAGAATGCAGAAACATGAAAATCTACAACCCACAAAAAGTGTTTGCTTGTTTAAATACTGGCTTGAATTCTGTTTTCTTACATTTAATATGAATACAAAGTGATTATGACTGATAACCCACCACTGGTCCAGTAATCAAGGAGCCTCAATTCTCAACACTGGTACCAGTGGGGGACATGCACTGGGAGGATAACAGGTACACATACACTATTTCCAGATGCAGCTCTCTGCATCAAGTGCAATTTCTCTTAAGAGCACACAGAGACCACCGTCAGTCTGGGTCTGGTTTCTCCCTCTTTCTCCAAATTCCCAGTAAGAATCCCCATTGGCACAGCTATAGAGTTGAGATTTCAACTGAGTGGCTAAGCCAAGATCTCCAGCACCCTCTCTGTCCAAACAGTCCTTCATGTCCCTGCCCAAGTAACTGACACACACACTCTTTGAGGTTTGATTTACACAGACACACACACACACACACACACACACACACACACACACACACACACACACCTGGGAAAGAGTGGCACAGGTTTACTAGCTATGCCCCCTTTTGTCCAGACTATAAGGTAGTTATCACTGCCACCAGCCAACTCCTTATAAGCTACTTTAAGGCCCTTAATAAAGGGTGTCCAATCTTACTATATAATATTAATATCAATGCAAATGGTAGTTTGACCAAGAGTGAGGCTATTAGGTGTGGCTCACACAGTTTCCCCAAATAAATATGCAAATTCTCTCAAAACTTAAATATCTCTAGACAGATCAGCCACAATGAAAGGTTTAAACATATTTAATAATAAATAATAAAAGAACAAGAAAATATTCAGTATATATTCACATTGACATAAAAATTCAAAATCACAGGGAGTATTTAAAACAACATTACAGGACAGTCTCAAATAAATAAAGAAAAATATCTAAACTAAACTTTGCTATATTCCTAACTATATCTAGGAGAATTGTACTGTTCCCTAGAAACTCACTTCATCAGAACAAGGCAGATGAGGTAAATTGTTCTTGTCAGGTCCAAGAAAGAATACAGAATGGCCTCTCTCTCAGAGTTCTCAAATTAATATCTCAAATATTACTGCTGGGATAGCTTGCATAATGACATCATTTCTTGTCATCTGACTCTATCCAAGGTGAAACCCCCACTGCTGGACTGGAATCTGGCAGTTTTTAACATTTGCCTGTGAAAATACAGACCTTAGATCTTTGGCAGATGCTGGAAGTCATAAAACAATTACATTCCTCCACATTTCAAAACTAGTAATTACTTCACCCTAAGGACAATACAGAAAGCTCCCTAGTGCAGACATTATGTCTCTGTCCTATCCTATAAAGTAATTTAATTTCTGCTATTTTTCTGGAGTTAACCTCCTGTATTCCAGTTTCCACTGTTAAAATATATACATTTAAACAGTTACAATAGTGCATGTACATTTCTGTTCTCTTCCAGCAGGGCTCACTGTGGTCACATTTTAAGCCCAAGCACTTTATAAAATACCTTTTTAACACACATGTCTATACAGACCAGCTTGATATACATATGACATACATTTCTAATACAATTGTAACACAAGCATCTTATAGAGAGCATGTGGATATTCACAAATGGCATATAATTATTTACAAAATTCCAGATAGCTGTGCTGGCAGTATCCCCCTTTATCACACTTCTTCCCCACCTCGAAGACTCAAGGTAGTTCTTTAAGTCACACTTGAGAAACATTGCTTGAGAGGGATGAGCCTGTCTGGGAATAAATTACCCCATAACCTGTCTGAGATCACAGCTACCTTTGCATTGCTGACCCCAGTACAGAGCTGCACTATCATATCATATACATGCAATCCTCGGCTCCACCATAGTAATTTGAGATTTTGGTGGCTGGCTCTCTGTTGTCATAGATCCCTATCAGACTCCTCCTGCCTCCTATTGCAGATACTTAGCACCAGGGTCTCTCTATCATGGTAAGGTTTCATCAAGTTAACATGGTACAGTTTGTGTCCCTGCCTCCTGCCTAGAAGTTCTACCATGTAGTTAACATCACTGACCTTCCTTACCACTTAGAAGTGTCCCTCCCAAGTTGCCTGCAGGTTGTTGTGTCTGATAGGAATGAGAACCATAACCTGCTGCCCTACAGCATACTCTCTAGCTCAAGTATTCCTGTCATACCAGACCTTTTTCCTAGTATTGGACTTCTGCCAGGTTCTCTGGGACCAAGCCCTTGAGTTCCCTGACCCTTGCCATGAAGTTTAGGACATATGCCACAACAGACTCCTTGTGGGATTCATACTCACCCTCCCACTCATCATGAATCAAATCTAGATGTCTCCTCACCTTATGCTCATACAGCAACTCAAAGGGTGAAAACCTGTGGATTTCTGGGGCAACTCTCTGTAAGCAAACAACAGATGGGGCAAATATTTGTCTCACTCTTGAACTGGTCTGCAAATGTTCATAGCATGATCTTTAGTGTAGAGTTTAACCTCTCAACAAGACCATTAGTCTGGGCATGGTAGGGGTGGTCTTTAGGTGCTTCCCCTCACAGTGCTTCCACAGACAAGCCAGCAGGTCTGACATGAAATTGGCACCTATGTCAGTCAGTATTTCTTTTGGGAAACCTACCCTGCTGAAAATCTCTAACAAAGTATTTGCCACCTTTTCTGTCCCAATGGTGGACAGACCTTCCGCCTTAGGGTATCTGGTGGCATAATCTACTACCATTAGGATATACTTCTTCCCTGTGGAACTTGGGGTACTCAGAGGCCCCACAATATCCATGGATACCCTCTGAAATGGCTCTTGAATCACAAACAAAGGCATAAAAATAGCCTTGACCTTGTCTCCTGAATTGGCTACCTTTTTGCAGTGTTCATAGCTCCTGCAGCACCCTGTTACATTTCTGGAAATCCCAGGCTAGTAAATGTTCTGCATAATATATCTCTTGGTATGCTTTATGCCCCATATGACCTGCAAAGGAAATGTCATGGGCTATGGCTGGAAGTGTCAGACAGTAGGCTCCGGGCACTACCAACTGTTGTATTCTCTCACCCTCTTGCCCTCCCTCTGGGGCCCACTCTCTGTACAGTAACCCTTTGTCCCAGTATACAGATTCCCCTTTTCCATGAGAATTAGTTGCCTCCCTGGCTACCTCCCTCAAGCCTTGTAATGTAGGGTCTGAGAGCTGAGCCTGTCTCAGCTCTCTCTTTGTAACCCTTCCCAGCTCCCCTTCCACAGGAAGTCTTGTATCCTCTGACAGTAATGCTCCACTGTCAGCCTGGGTACCACTACTCACCTCTGCCCTTGCAGTCACTCTGCCTAAGGAATCATCAGTACCCACAAACAGCTGTGGCTCACCTTCAGTCTCACTGCTACAGGGTAGCTCCCTCCCTGAAGTAGCCACCCCACCAGTCCTGGCTTCAAGTGTGCAGTCTGTCTGAGTGCCCCTCAGGGTATCAGACCCACATGCCTATTTCCAAGCCTGACTGTGTGTAACTGCATGCAAACAAGGTACTGCATTATCAAAACATTCCCTATCAGGACATCTGCAGGGATATCCTCAAACACACCTATTTCCTTGCTTCCTTTTCCACCCTTCCAGTCAAGGTGAACCCTGGCCAAAGGTATTTGGAATGGGATCCCTCCTAAAGGTCCGACTGGAGTAGACTGCCCAAGGAAGTAGTGCTCCTCTATAACCATTGCAGGCTACGCAATGGTTAGGTCAGATGCTGTATCTCTCTTACCAGTTACCTGTTTTTCATCTACTAAGATAGGATATAACCTGTTGTGGTAGTTTGGTACTCTTGTTGTCTCCAGACAACTTACTGCTGGCATTCCCACTTACTTGCTCCCCCAACTTTTGTTCCCCACCTTGCCTCAATGGAGATTTATATGTTACATGGCCCCACTGGTTATGTTTAAAACATTTAACCCTTGATCCTGGCCATGTACCTAAAATAGTGGCTTCCCCTGTTACTGGTGGACTCTGTTGGGATGATATAGGCTGCCCACCATGGGTTCCCTTAGATCCATGTGCAGCACTAGGTATCCCTTTCCTATGCAGTGATGCCCTGCTTGCTAGGTATAGGTCTCCCTTTTCCCCAGCTCATCTGTGGTATTACATTCTTTATCTGCCAACCAGATTCTCATGTCCTCAGGCAAACTGCTAAGGGCTTGTTCCCTCACCAAAAGGCCTGCCAGCCTTTCAAAAGTGGTGACCTGACACCCATTCACCCCCCTATGAAAATAAGTGCTTAGTTCAGCAATATATTCACACACACTTTCATCTACCTGGGTCTATATTATATCATCGAACACTTAAAAAAGCGAACAATGAATAATCAACCCCATGTAAGTGAAAGCTTACAATCTCGAAAGCTCAGAGCAGTGATTTTTTTGCGAGGGAAAAAAATGGCTGTTCCAAAAAAAAGAAAAAGAAAAAAAATTGAAAGAATATGTAAAGTGCTCCCCACACCCTCCCCCTACGTAAATATACCAACTCCGAGATTGCACTACAGTGCCGAAAATGGATTAAAAGCCACTTCACTATTTTGCCTTTTTGTTGTTTTAAGTTTGCTAAGAAGCATTCGATAGAATGCATCTTCGGTCATCTAATAAGAACCCCATCTACCTTGCGTCTATGCTCCACAGACATTTTTCTGTAAGCTTCGGGTGTTAACTTAAAGCATTCAAGTAAACAACATTTGACTTCATCATAATTCAAACAATCAATATCAGACAATTTAGAAACAGTGGTTACAGCTTTATTATGGAGTAAGGGAGTCAGGAAATGTACCCAGAGCCCTTGGTTAACATTATACAGTTTACATACTCTTTCAAAGATATGAAGAAAATGATCAAAATTTTCACGCTCTGTAAATTGTGTAAGAAATTTACTGACCTTTATTGCTTCTGGGGTTCAATTATTCCTTTCCCCATTACCACCATGACCCTGGCAAAGAGTCAACTGTTTGGCCTCTAGTTCAAGTTTCTTTAACTCCAGACAGATTTTTAAGTCCTCTGCAGCAAAGTTGAACTGTCCATTTTCTGAGAGTTGTACATCCCCAAGGCTAGTCTGGTTCTCCTCCTGGTTTCTGGCCTGTGATGCAGCTGTGACTAAGCCTGCAATAATTTCTGCTTTAGTCAGGTTGGCATGCAACAATCCTTTGTCTTGGAACATCTCAGTCAACTGGCTCCTTCTCAGCTTGCCATACTCCTCTGCTGACATCCTTGCCAGCTCTCCCTGACTAACTAAGCTAACACAAAATAAATAAAATTATTGTGATATAAAACTCTGAATATCTACTGTGTGGATGCATTAGAGTACAAACACCATCTTTAGTGACCACTGTTTATAGGCTACAGGAGTTCAATATCCACACCACTGAATCCCAATATATGAATATCCCACCACTGCCAACCAATAAATATGTGATGACCCATCACTGGACCAGTAATCAAGGAGCCTCAATCCTCACCACTGGCACCAGTGGGGGACATACACTGGGAGGATAACAGATACACATATAGTATTTCAGATGCAGCTCTCTGCATATCATGCAATTTCCCTTAAGAGGACACAGAGACCACAGTCAGTCCAGGGCTGGTTTCTCCCTCTTTCTCCAGATCTCCAGTAAGACTTCCCATTGGCACAGCTATAGAATTGAGATCTCAGCTGAGTGGCCAAGCCAAGACCTCCAGCACTCTCTCTGTCCAAACAGTGCTTTATGTCCCTGCCCAAGTAGCTGATACACGCACTCTTTGAGGTTTGATTTACACACACACACACACACACACACACACACACACACACACACACACACACACACACACACACACACACACACACACACACACATACACACACACACACCTGGAAAAGGCTGGCACAGGTTTACTAGCTATGCCCCCTTTTGCTCAGACTACAAGGTAGTTATCACTGCCACCAGCCAATGCCTTATCAGCTAATTTAAGGCCCTTAACAAAGGGTGTCCAATCTTACTGTGTAATATTAATATTAATACAAATGGTTGTTTGACCAAGAGCGAGGCTATTAGGAGTGGTCCACACAGTGTCACCAAATAAATATGCAAGTACTCTCAAATCTTAAATATCTCTAGACAGATCAGCCACAATGAAAGGTTTAAATATATTTTATAATAAATAGTAGAAAGTAAAGCCAGGAGCTCCAAAGGACTAGGTCCAATTCTTCAATCCACTTTTATTAAGATAATTTACAAAATAAAAACACATAAAGTATGGTTTAGCGCTTTCATCAAGGAAATGACATAATCAGAACCATACACTAAAATACAGCTGAGCAATTTATAACCATTATGAAACAGTCACACCGCTTCTATTAGCCAATCAAATATAATGCAATTAAAATTATGCGTTTAAAAATATAATGCATACAAAATGTGCATATAAAGGCTTAACCCATAATCTCCATAAAACATTTATAACATGAAGAGAAGCTTATGTACTTCAACATAATAACAGCCCATAATAGTTTAAAGAATTATTTATACTTTCTGTGATCTATTCTTTAATTCACTAACTATGGAGATTGTTTCATTTAGTCCAGGAAAAACTGTTGCATTAAACCTTAACTGCCAAAACTTTTCTCTGTTTAATAATTTATTTTTCCAATCTCCACAGTAGGCGGAAATTTATATTTGCTCCACAATAAAAAATGTTGTTGTTGTGTCTTTCGGCTTATCCTGGTTAGAGGTTGCCACAGCGGAACTCCGGTCCGCTAATGTTTGGTAGTGGATTTTTATGTGCCGAGTTACCAGCTCTGACGCACAATCTTCAATGAAGGCACGCCAATTAACACATGCCTCCACTCCACACCGAAGACATTCTAGCTGAGAATCAAACGGGACAACGTCTTGCTGTGAGGAGACAATGCTACCGCAGCACCACTACCGCGGGTCCACAATAAAATGTAAACCTCTAAAACCCACAGATACTGACGAATGCCTAGCTAATGTGCTTTTGTTGTCATTCCATTGAATACTATAATTGTGTTGATAAATGCATTTGTTAAATGCATTATTTGTCTTACCAATGTAATTGGCCGGACATTTTGTAGAAACTGCAAAGTATATCACTCTTTCTGATCAACAATTAAGCCTACCTCCCCCAGCATAGGTTTTAATTTTATCAGATAGGCAGCCATCATAGTTGTACTCAATATAGCTGCATTGGTTGTAACTTCCACGTCTTACATTTTTAGGAAAGCTCTCTCTATTATAATGAGGTTTATTTTCTAAGATGTTGTTAAAGTTACTATTCCTTTTAAAAGTAAATGTGGGTTTCACCTTTCTAAGTCTGTTTAAACCCTCATCATTAATAGTAAACCAGTTTTTGGTAACTATCTTCTGAATTTCTTGTGAGTCCAATGAATAACGTAAAACCTTCTTGGTGCTTAAATCCAAGCCCTCATCTTTGCTAAATCCATCCCTCTTATTGTCATAAAAAACCTTTTATTATAATAGGCACATATACATCTTCACGCTTACTCCAAATTTGTTCTACTTCCTCTTCAATTAAAGAAATAGGATAATCCTGCTCTATAAATATTTTTTAAGAATACTAAATTCTTCTCTACATACATTATCATCAGATGTAAGCCTCAACACCCTGATGAACTTTTAACTATCCCCTTTTTATGGTGGTAGGGATGGCAACTGGAAAAAAAATAAATAATAGTTACAGTGTGTAGGCTTTCTGTAACCTCTAGTTTCCAAATTGTCTGTGTTTGAGCATGAAATTGTAATATCTAGATAAGCTATTTCATTCATATCAATATGATGTGTAAATTTAAGAAAATCAGTGCTAAAATGCATTCATCTCAAAAATTCACTGAATTCATCAACACTGCCATTCCATAAAATGAGTAAATCAATGTATCTATAATATGCTCTACATAACTTATATGGGTGGTTAATTCCCACCTTAATAAAATTCCATTAGCAAACAATGGGGCACAAATTACACCCATGGCAACACCTGAACATTGTTTATAATACTCATCACAGAAAATCAGAAAGTTGTTCGATAAAACAATGTCCATAAATTCGTGCACCAACATTTCATCATTTTCAGATAGTCCCCTATAAGCTTGAACAATTTTATCACACCAAATTAACCCAGTTTCATGTGAAATTACAGAAAATAGATTTTTATTGTCACGTGTTATTATAAAAAATCGAAAGTCTAGATTCACATGCCTCAATTTGTCCAATAAATCCGAAGAATTGTGTATAATTTGTGTAAAAGGTTTAAAAATATTTTTAAGCTTAACATCAATGAATTTATCCAAAGCCTCAGTTATTGATCCAGCTAAAGCTACTATAGGACGTAAAGGTGGATCACACAAATTTGAGTGGAGCTTCGGAATACCAAAAATTCTAGGAATCACAGGTTCTTATACCAGCAAAAATTCATGTAAATCTTGGGTAATTTGATCAAATAAGAAAAATTCATCCAGGGCTATTTTAATGGCCCTGTAGGCAATGTCCACCTCAATAAGGGATACAGGGGTGTATACTACAGTATTGCACAACAAAATCAACATTCTCCCCTGGTAATCAAGAGAATACATCATAACTAGGCCCCAGCCCTTGTCAGGGCGCATACATCTAATTTCTTTATCCTCAGTAATGGATGTTAAAACATTTTTCTTATGTGGGGTTAAATTATAATAACAATGTTAACAACACTTATTGTGCAAGTCTCTAATTTCTCTCTCGCACACCCTTTAAAAAATCTGTATAGCAGGGTGAAGGGGTGGGTTTAGGATCATAGGTAGTTTCATAGGCAGGTACTAGGCTATCGGCCCTGGGGCCTATACAAGCCCATCCAAAAAGGTACCCTGGTTTTTGCCACCCAAGAAAATTATTTTCCTGTGCCACTGTCAAGGAGAGCCACAGAAGTGATCCCTGGGGTGAATTTCCTATTTCCCATCCAATCATCAAGATTTTTCTTGAAGAGTGCTAATGAGGAGGTTTGTTTGATATAGATAGGTAGTTTATTCCAGAGTATGGGACATCTCTGGGACAGGAATCTATCCCTCCGGCATGTTCTGTTTATTGTGGTGACAAGGTTTAGGTTCCTAGAGCATGTAGCTCAGAGGGATTGGGATTTCTTTAAGTGGAGCATGTCCAACAGCTCTGGGTTTGACATAGCTTTGTATGTTAGGCAGAGATCACTTCTGAGTAGGAGATATGCGAAGGTGTAAAGCTGGAGATTTTTGAGACTGTCTGCATAGGACATCTGATTGAGGCCGGTAATCCTCTTTGTGAGGTATTTCTGCAGCCTTTCCAGTTGTTGTAGATGTCTTGTGAGGTACATACCAAAAGGGGTGTTGTACTCTATAATGGGTCTAATGAGTGATGAGTAGAGGGGAACAATTACCTCTTTTTTTCTGGATGAGAAACCTTTTGTGATGAGGTGTGCCACGTAGAAGGATTTCCTGACTACTGTGGCAATGTGATTATCAAAGGAGAGACTATTATACTACCACCTATGTTGTAGTTCATGGGTACAGAGTTTTTACCAAAGGGAATGAAAACGCACTTTTTGGCATTGAGCTTGAGACCATGGCTTTGACACCAGGCATCTGTCTCAGTGAGGCCCTTTTGTAGGATGTCCACATCGTTAGGAGTTTTGATTATGGCTCCTAGTTTGCAGTTATCTGCGAACTTCATTAGCCAAAGACCTTCTGTGTTAGCCTGTACTTCAGAGAAGTAGATACCAAACAGGAGAGGACCCAGGATTGAACCCTGTGGTACTCCACTTGTCACTGGTCTGAAGTCAGATTTGGAGTCTGCTACTTTCACAGTGTGGGTTCTGTCAGTGAGCCAGTTGGCAGCCCATCTTGTGACATAGGGATTTATGCCTAGTTTAATGAGTTTATCTATAATTCTAGAGTGGGGGATGGTGTCAAAAGCCTTGGCAAGATCTAGATAGGATGTGTGAACCACCTTATCACCGTCTATGGCTTTGGTGACTGCTTTAAAGAGGTCTATCAGGTTTAGGAGACATGATCTGCATTTTACAAACCTGAACTGGGTGGGGAACAGAGTTTGGAGATTACCAATGTCTTTTTTTATAAGTTCCATGATGATACGTTCCATGGCCTTGCAGACCAGGCTTGTCAGGCTAATGGGGTGGTAGTTCCCAGGGTCCATGGTGACTCCCCCCTTGTGAAGTGGGATAACCATCGCTGTGCACCATTCACCAGGCACAAAGCCTGAGGTGAGGCTATGATTGAACATGGTACTTAGGTGGGGTGCCAGTTCATTTTGTAGTTCGTGTAGAATGCAGCCTGGGATGTTGTCTGGTCCCATGGATGCTGTGTTTTTGGCTTTGGAGAGTGTGGTTTTTACCTGTGCAGCCATGATTACAGGAACTTTGCATTCTTCCAGTATAGAGATGGGCTCTTTAGGGGGTGAGAGGGGGTAAAGTTAGCACTGAACCTATCTGCCAGGATGTTGGCAATATCAGTTGGATCTGTATATTTAGTGCCATTGTGCTGTAACACAGAGCAGATCTGAGTGTTGCCATTGAGATTCTTGGTATGGCTACAGAATGCTTTGTGGTTGTCTTTAGAATCAGTGGCAATTGTGTTTCTGTAATTACCTTTGGAGGATTTTATCAGGGATCGCAGATTCTTACTGAGGCTGACCAGGGAGCTCCAACACTCATGGGATTTTGCTCTCTTTTGCAACAGTTTCTTCCTTCTGTTGTACAGTTTGTTTATGGCAAGGACCACCAGATTGGCTTCCTTTATTTGGAGGATAGCATCTTGGTTCTGTTTGGGATAGCATGATCCATGCACTCGTGTAAGTGCTTATAAAGTGCAATTGTGTAGGATTCTGTAGTTGTAACTGTATTGTCCATCTGCATGGGTGTCATGAAGTTCACCACTTCTGTCTTAAGAAGCATGAAGCTGGCTTTGGAGAAATTTTTTACCATGGTTTCCTTAATGGGGGGTGGGGACAGGATGTGGATATCTAGGGTAATTAGCTTATGGTCGGATCGGACCAATGAGGCGTTGGCTTTAGGTGTGGAACACCGGTCACTCATGTTGGTAATGACTAGATCTAGGATATTGTTGCCCCTGGTGCGGGTGTGGATAAGCTGATCCAGTGCATTGTAGTTTATGAATTCCAGAAAGCTTTGAGCGAAGGAGTTGGTACATGAGTAGTTTTCCCAGTTAATGGTGGGGTAGTTGAAATCGCCCATTATTAGGGTGTTTGGTTGAACCCTAACATTTTCCAATACATCAAGAAAAGAGGATTGGGAATCCTGGGGCATGGTGGGGGATCTGCAGCAAGCTACAATTTGGATTGCAGTTTGGCCCAGAGTTAGTTGCACTTGCATAACCTCAGCTGCATTATGCTGAGCAACTAGCCTGGAGGTATGGATATCATTAATGAATATGGACACACCTCCGCCTTTGGTGTTCCAGTCCAGGTTACATGGCCGAAAAGTGTGGTATGAGTTATAGCCTGGTAGTGCAGGGGTGCTCACTGGAGCCTTGAACCAGGTCTCAGTCACTGCACAGATATCGATGTTCTCCATTTTAAGGAGTGCCTCGAGTGAGTGCATTTTGAGATTTAGACTTCTACCATTGAGTAGCATCACCCTCAGTTTTTGCTTACCTGTTCCTGTTACGGTGGTGAATTTGTCATTTGAACCTTGCCTAAAAAAGGCACTATAGGGGTGGCAAGAACCTTAGTCAGTATCCGGAATCCCAGGTGTGACAGGTGCAGGCCATCTCTGACAAAGCATTGTGGTCTGTCGACCATGTCATCCCAGGCAGACAGATACTGGATCCCTTTGTAATGACACCAGAAGCTTAGCCAGTTGTTGAAGTCAATCATTTTGTCCTTGTACTGCGGCATTATTCTGGGTGATGGCAGAATGCTACTCAGGGCTAGGGTCATACCTGCCTGGGCTACAAGATCAGAGAGCTCTTCCATGTCTCTTTTCATGTAGTCCAGGGAGGCATGTCTCAGGTCATTCACACCAACATGGACAATGACAGAGTCATGTTTGTACTTGTTGTGGAGTGACCTGAGTGCATGGGTTATGTGGCAGATCCTGGCACCAGACAGGCAGCTAACAGTAACATTCTCCTTGTTTAGCCTGGTGAGTGGGACATCAGTATGCCTGACTATAGAGTCACCTATGACTAGTGTGTTGGGTACATTGTTTTGCCTTATTGGCTGTGGTTGAGTGGCACACTGAGTCTGCTGGCTATGTGTCATTTGGGTTGTGTTGGGGTGTGGAGTTGGCTTGCATTTCTGCTTTGGAGGTCTCTGTTGCTTGAGCAGATTATTATTGAGAGCCTTCACAAATGTTTTTGTGTTTCTATGTGTGGATTTTGGCGGTGCAGATTTAGTGAGACTATGTGATGAATGTGGTGTGGTGCAAGTGTTTACCTTCTCCTCATGACTGTCAAGTTCAGTCTTGGTTGGAGAAAGCTTTACCTCCAGTTTGGCTAGATAAGTGCATCTCTCACAGGCTGTAGTGTTGGGTGGTAGGAGGAGAGGGTTGTCTGTGTACATGAGGCAATTGCTACATTGCCCCAAGATGCCCAGATTCATCAGATAGACAGGAGAGAACACTGGGAGCTGACCCTTGGACATGCCTGAATAAAAAACTATTTTCCTCTAGATAAGTGAGGAAAGTGAGAACAAGAGTTGTTTTTTTCTAAGCAAGTGAGGAAAGTAAGTACCAAAACTGTTTCCCTCTAGATAATGAGGAAGGTTGAGTGCTGTAGTAATTAGTAGGTTATTTCGTGCTTACAACAAGTTCTGAACAAGTGCTGATCACGAATAAGCAAATTCCAGTGCTAAAACTAAGAATCTGTATCTGGACTAAACTAGTTACAGGAAAGGGGGGAAACAAGTGCAAATGTGGGCTTTTAAATTAGAAAGTTGAGAGAGATGGAAAAACTGCCCTAACGGCCAATAACTACAATTTCTGGGCCAGAACCACTCCTTATGTGGTAGATAAGTTACCTAGTGCTTACCACTCCCACTGATAAGCTAGAAGGCTTCCCCTCCAACACAGAAAGCTTGGGTCGGGGTGCTCAGAAGCTTATATACAGTCCTGGATACAGCAAATCTGAATCTGGACTACACTAGTTACAGGAAAGGTAGGAAACAGGCTTAGATTTTTTTCTATATATACAGAAAAGTAGCTAAAAGAGCAGTAAAAACAATTCAAATGCAGTGCAAGCTAGCACACTTGAGTATGTAGCAATGTTAGACCAAACAGTCATTTTAAAACCGTTATTGGTTGACACAGTTCCCTTATCATCAGAACCATACAAAACTTTAAGGTTCAGTTTTCTTGTGAAAACATTTAAATCTAATAGCCCTTTTTGATGGAATGAAGATAAAGCCCCCCTTTAAAAATAGTACATGATGTACCATTTCCACTGAAACTTCAGTAAAATTATAAATATTGAACTATTTATAAGAAGTAATATTTACAGCACCTGTGTCATTGGTGTGAATAACCTCAGATATTACTTCCTCCTCCGATTGTTGTTGGTTCCTTGGTGCCCCCCTGTCTCATACCCTGGTTGTCTCTCCACTGTCTCCAATTGTTGTTCTGCTGTTTGGTGATCCGCTGTGACTGTCTGAGTGGTGGTATCTCTAAATGGGCACACTCCTCTTCACTATCATCCTGTGGGATTTCATTTGAATAAACCCCTTCTCCATTATGGTCAAAGTCCCTCCTAAAAGGCACAGGGTATACTGTTTTCTTTGCATAATTGGCATCATCTCTTGCTAGTTTTTTAACTTTCCTGTCCCTGTAGAATGGTATTTTTTTCTCAACTTCAACAAAAACTTTATCATAGGCTGTTTTGTACTGTGCAAAAATAAGGTCCTGGGTAATAGAATTAACTAGTTTATGCACTGCATTTTTTCAATTCTATTAAGCACCTCTCATTTTCCCTAATAATAATCTTGAGCAAATCCAGGCCAGTACAGTCAAACAGCTCTAATAATTCCATGTGGAAAACACTGTTAGGTGTAACTCCTTGGAGATAATTCCACACTCGGAGGCCTTTGGGAACATTGCCTCTCTTAACACTCTCACCCAGGAAAGTGTTGTCCAATTGCAGTGATTTTAAACTTAAAAAGCTGCTTTTCTAAAAGATGGATTTGCTCAGTTAAAGTAAGAAATTTACTGTTATTTCCAGTATCTCCATCCTGCCATTCCAAAGTCACTGCTGCCTCCAGCCACGTATTAAATTGAGATGGACAGAAAAAATCATTTCCAAGTCTTACACCTGTTTGTTGTTGTTGTACATTACCTCTGGCAACATTGTTCCCTGGAATATCATTTTCTCATTCCATATTATTGCCTGATAGTTCATGTCTCAGGGAATGAGTCACTTGATGTGTGACCTGTTGTATAATTTGTTGAATTAACAGCATTAAATCAATTCTGCATCCTGATCCAAGCCCAGCTGCATTAGAAAAAAGGTCCTGTGAATCCCCGGTAGCCATCATACAGCCTCCGACAAGCAACCAAGAAATAAAAAAGAAACAAATGCATGCAGTCCCAACAAAATCCACAAAATAGAAAATAAAGCCAGGAGGTCCAAATGACCAGGTCCACTAAATAATAAAAGAACAAGAAAATACTCAGTATCTATTCACAGTGACATCAGAGTTCAAAATCACAGGAAATATTTAAAGCAACATTGTAGAACAGTCTCAAATAAATAAAGAAAAATATCTAAACTAAGCTTTGCTATATTCCTGGCTATATATAAGAGCCTTGTACTGTTCCTAGAAACTTACTTCATCAGAGCAAGGCAAATGTGTTGAATGGTTCTTGTCAGGTCCAAAACAGAATACAAAATACCCTCTTTCTCAGAGAGTTCTCAGATTAATATCTCAAATATTACTGCTGCGATAGCTTGCCAAATGACATAATTTCTTGTCATCTGACTCTATCCAAGGTGAATCCCCCACTGCTGGATTCTGGCAGTATTTAGCATCTACCTGTGAAAATACGTAAACCTTAGATCTTTGGTAGATGCTGGAAGTCATAAAACAATTACATACCTCCACATTTCAAGACTAGTAATTATTTCACCCTAAGTATAATACAAAGAGTTCCCTAGTACAGACATTATGTCTCCATCCTAGCCTATAAAGTAATTTCATTTCAGCTATTTTTTCTGAAGTTAACCTCCTTTATTCCAGTTTCCACTGCTACATTTAAACAGTTACAATATTATGTGTACATTTCTTTTCTCTTCAAGCAAAGCACACCGTGGTTACATTTTAAGTGCAAGCCCTTTATAAAATACCTTTTTAACACATATGTCTGTACAGATCAGTTTGATATACACATGCTATGCAGTTATAATACAGTTGTAGCACAAGCATCTTATATAAATCATGTTGATATTCACAAATGACATATAATTATTTGCAAAATTCCTGATAGCTGTGCTGGCAGTATTTCCCTTTGTCATAGTGACCTTTGCCATGGATCGTACATAAGAAGTTTTGATAATAGTCTGTTTTAATAATTTGTATGCCAATATCAAGGGCAGTCATTCTTGTGCAACTAGTTTTCCCTTTTTGTTGTTTTATATACATAATATTGGTGGAAATTTCACTTTATTGAAGTGAAAGCAAGCCGGTATGTGTGATCAAAAATCAGTTGATTGCACATTCTGGCTTTTTTGCCTTTGCAAGGTCATGGTACAGTGGGGATCAGGGAATTTGCCTTTCCCCACTATAGTTTAGAGTCAGTATATATAATTAGCAAGGGGTGTGGCGGCTGCATTGGGGTTTGCCATAAGCAAAAAAAGTTTTTTGTTTTTCTTTTTTGGTCATTTAATTGCATATTTGAGCATTTGTGTTTGACTAGTCAGTATTTGGTGGATATATTGCTTGCTCAAATAATAAAAATATATCAACACACTTACATGTAGAGAGAAAAAGGAAGATTCTATACAACAAATACAGCAAAAATTAATACAGTTGTGGCACAGATTATCATATTTAGCCACTGAATATTTAATCAGAATAGAATACTAAAGTTCAAAAAGATAGTTCTGGCAGTTATAAAGATGTCACAAGTGGCGACTGAATGAATCAAAACCTGGTCCAAAGGAATCAGCCTTTTAACAGCTCAGAATCATAATTCTTCTGTGCCCTCAGATGTGTTAGAATAACAGAGTCAATGAAAATGAATCAAAAACCACGGGACTTTGCAGTGCCATGCATAAGTAATTCCATTCAAGTTATTCTGGAAAGTTCCACAAAACTCAGCCAAATGCAACATCCCAGCAACACTGCAGTGTAAGGCAATATGTTCTTTATATGGCTATAATAAGCAGTCTCCTTTAAAACCATCATTCACTAATGCATACATATACCAACTTGTGCAAAGGCTTTTAAAAGGGCAAATAAAGGTCTTCAATCAAGGTGGCAAACTCCACTGAAGTTTGGCAACTTTGTAATGTTGAAGGCTATGGCATTTACTAAGGATCAAATTGTGGTAGTGTACTACAAATTCCACTGAATAAAGATAGAAATGCCGTGACAGCCTTACAACATGTTTAGGTAAGATGCTAAACTAACCAGCAAGCTAATTGTAAAATCTGATCCACATGGATACAAAAAGTATATTGTAGTAACACAATTCAGAAGAATTTTATTTTAAAAAATCTTCAAACAGATACGAATTCTCACATGAAGGAACTGAAATGATCATAAAAATTACTAGCGCACTTGTCCACTGGAAACCAGCTGTTGTCATCTTGGACTATCACGGAAAAAAAAGACAGCATGTATCATTATTCTTTATAATATTATTTTTATTTATTTAGAACATTTATAAAGTAGGAAAGAGGGTAATAGCAGGCAGAGTGGTCTGTCTTAATGCTGCCTTCTTTGAACCATCATATTGGTTATCCCTGTAAACAAATGTCAAATAAATAAATCTGATAGAATAAAAACCAAATGCACTGATGTCATACTTCTAACAAAGGCACCATGTGTTACTGGCTAGCAACAATCCATTCAGCTTCAGTCCAAGAATCAGTATGGTCCATGCTTCATACACCTGTTTTGTCCAACAGAAGAAAACAGATTCTGCCAAGTGAAACATATTACTCTCCAACAGATGATCTGCTGTCTAATGTATTCTCCTTCACCACAAATAAACCTCGATGAACTATCAGCCCAAACACTAGAGGGCCATCCAGGGTGGGAGAAGAGTGAGAAGACTCTTGCCTGCTTACCTCTCTCAGGGAGGTAGGTAGTTGCGAGTTTGGAGGTCATAACCAGGTAATGAATCTCCTTGGACATAGTGAAATCACTTTCCTCACAGAGCAGGTCTGTCTGAAAGACAAGATCCCTTGCATAAGAGAGGCTTGTCAGTCATACAGAGACCATTGCATACTGGCCATCCATTTCAGCACTTCTTATCATACACATGGCGGTACAGAAGCATAAACATCAAAGTATCCTTCATGTCTGCGAAATCTGCCTTCATGTCTCTAAAACCTGTATTTCTCCAACAAGGGATAGGATATGTCAAGGCATAGAAAAAGTTTCAGGGTAAATAAATAAATAACTAGATAATACATATTACTGTCCAGCAAAACTAATTCAAGGATCAAAGACTTTAGATGATCTGTACAATCCACTACTTAACCATAAGAGAGTTTCACTGGCATATTCTGTCAGATATAAGGAGAACCCAGTGAAACCAACAATAGAAGCCATAAAGTGATACCTACTGGCAGAATTTTTATATCAAATCAGAATTTTTCTATTTGTGCTCTGCCACATTTCCTTTTATATTTTAGGATATTCATTTATAGATGACTATGTATGCCATAGAACAAATTGTGCAGTACATTATCACATTTCAAATTGAGTATATCGATAAGAAAATACTGGAACAAGCCATCCTCTTATACTGAGATACTGGAATTGCTGTCTTAGAAATGGCTAAAGAAAGGACAAAATGATAAAATTACTCCAGTAAACTAGACAAGGTGATTATTTCAATAGCACAGCCTTTCAGATATGTTCATATGTCTCAAGCTATTACATATAAATTCAGAGATAGAAAAAAAGTGAGGCATGGATTTGCCAGTGCACCAAACCACAGGCAGACTTCCTTTTGGAAAAGTTCAACAGATCCATTGGGAGGGGGAGTGCCGCACCTCATCTGTTTAGTTGCATAGTGTGGAGAAAAATAATGGTGTTGGAATAATGTCCACTCTACTTGCGGGCTTAGCAGTACTGTAAATCAATTCTCAGTCTTAATTGATTTTGTTTTTATTTATTTATTAATTTACTGGCATTTGTTTACCAGGACAGTCCACTGAGCCAAAAGGAGCCCATTTTCAGTGGAGGCCCAGGTAGAAAAGCTCCAGAAAGTAGTTAGTATATATATATATATATATATATATATATATATATATATATATATATATATATATATATATATTATTATGTACATAATCTAAGAACAGTTAGTAAAACAAAACTACAGTGTACAAAATTCAGCAGAATTCATAGTAAAACACAAATAGTTCTGGAAATACAATTCTAGGCAGAGATAATAGATTAAACCAGTCCAATTACAATAATTCAGGGCACACGCAGACTATAAACTACAATACTAGGCACAGATAAAAGATATAAGCAATCCTCTACAATATAAATGAAGGCACACTTAGGGCATAAGCTTGTGCAAGCTATGACAAAGTAAGGGGAGATGCCTGTGGGACAGATGTATTACGAGGCACTTGTATTGAGTATTAGTATACATTAGTGGGAGAGGTTGAGAACAGATAATGTACAGGAGGGAAGAAACTAAAGGAGATGAGGAAAGGAGAATACTGCAAGTTGAGATAGAAGTATTGGGGAAGAGGGGTAGGGTAAAGGAAAATTTGTGAGTGAAAGTTAATTGAAGATAGGTTAAGTAGTGGGGGAATTTCAACCACTGACGTTTATTTAGGGCAATACAGTGATGTGTAAAGTGATGACTATTGCTTGAAAATTTGGCTGTCTTGTTATAGCATGATTCTAGTTTGGTTGCTAGGGAGGCCTGGAGGCTGGTTAAAAGTACTGCACCATAAATTAAGGATGGAAGAAGGTAGAATGTTGTTTTTCTTTCGTCTTTTCCCAGTTAGGGGTCGCCACAGCGGAACTCCATTCCGCTAATGATTGGCAGTCAATTTTTACAGTGTCGAGGTGCCAGCCCGACGCCCAACCTTCAACGAAGGCACGCCCATTCATGCATGTCTTGCGAATGTCACTCGACCGCAGGGAGGACATGCAGACTCCACACAGAAGGTGCTCCAACTGAGAATTGAACGGGAAAACCTCTTGCTGTGAGGCGACAATACTACCGCTGCACCACCGTGGCTTAAAGGAAGAAGGTAGAATAAAACAAGTATTTATTTTGCGGGGAGGGAGAGGAATAGGCTGTCTATAGAGGAGATCTAGGTTTTTGTAGGTCTTACTGATATTACTGGGAACATGGAAATCAAACCTGAAATTTTCATCAATTATTACCCCTAGTAGTTTTGCGTGGGTCGCTAATTCAATGTTAGTGGAATTATGGGAGAAAACTGTAAAACTGGGTTTGTTAATGGGTGTATTTTTCTTGGAAGTGAAGCTCATTAGTTTGGTTTTATTGGGGTTTAGGGAAAGGTGATTTTCATGGAGCCAAGTTTCTACTGAAGAAAATGCAGTTTGTGTGATTTGCTGTAATAGGGATGGGCTATTAGCAGTGCAGATTATTGTGGAGTCATCTATATACTGAATCAGTGACCCCTGCTGAATTGTTTGGTGGAGGTTGTTTATGAAAATGTTACATAGAAGGGGACCTAGTATAGAGCCTTGTGGGACACCAGTAGGATTATGAATGTAGGGTGATATGAGTTTTGCTATTTGACAGCATATACCCTGTTTGAAAGGTAGATATTGAACCAGTTGAGGGAGGGGGTTGATAGTCCTATGTTGGTGTGTTGAGAGAGGAGTATAGAGTGGGAAATAGTGTCAAAAGCTTTAGAAAGATCCAGGAATAGAGCTGAGACAATGTTTCCTGAGTCATTAGCTTTGTTAATTAAGTCTAAGAAGGATACAAGGGCAGTAGAAGTACTATGTCCATGTCTGAACCCATGCTGTGTTTGGGAAAGGATTTATTTTTTGAGGAGGAAGTGAAGTAGCTGCTTCTTAACACCTTTTTCTAGCAGTTTGGGGATGGGGAGAAAATAGCAATGGGACGGAAGTTAGAGATTTCTAATGAAGGTCCTCCTTTGTAAAGTGGTAATATGACTGCTTTTTTCCAGAGGCTAGGGACATAGGATTCTTGAATGGATCTGTTTATTAGAATGCTAATGGGAAAAGCCAGAGTCAGTGGCAGTTTTGAGATACAGAGGGAATACCATCAGCAGTATTAGAGCAGGGCTTTTGACTCATGAGGAGTTTTTTAATGGTTGTGGTGGAGTTGGTACAAAGATTGAATTCTGCCGGGTGGGGGTGTTCTGTGTTGTTGTGTTGGAAGGGGGGGATAGGTACAAGGGGTGGGATGGTTACATATAAATGAGTTAAGGGGAGAGGGCCAAGTCTGAGAATGTTGAGGTAGGTAAGAGTTGGGTGGGGATTTATTTTTTGGAAGAGGTAGAGAAAAGGTGGCAGTTATATTGGCAATAGAGTTGAAAAAGTAGTAGTTAAAGATTTGTGCTATTTGGTCAGTTTTGTCTTGGAGTGGGAATGTACTAGATTTTGTGCCTGGGTGTAAGAGATTATTGATGGATGACCAGAATAATTTAAGCTTACTTCTGTTATTATTTTACAGGCTCCAATAGTATTCTCTTTTGTCTTTGGAAATTATTTTTTTGCTTGGTTACGAAGCTGTTTATATGTTGGTAAGTCTGAGTCACAGTTAAGTTTCTGCCAGGACGTCCATGCTTTGTCCCTGGCTGTCATAATTTATTTAGTTTATTTGGTTAGCC
>NC_056740.1:288711467-288756467 GCF_019279795.1 Protopterus annectens
AGAATTCTCTTAGAAACATGTGTGTCTCCATGTCCTATTTATGTCAGAAGCAAAATTTAAGTTTTTTGATCTAGAAGTTCTGATGCTGTTTGTTTTGTGGATATGCAAAATGTTCAGCAAAACAGAGGACAGGGATGCCTTGTACACCAAGCAAAGATCACCTCTCAGAAATCTGTATGATACCGAGTAACGAGAGAGAGAACTCTGAGACAGTCAGCAAAGGGCACCATGTTTACTCCCTGTATCCTTACTGTAAGGAAACTTTGTGGGCATTCCAAATGCTGCATGTGCCTGTTCAAGTACATAGTGCAGGGGGCATTATACACTTGATGGGTCTGATGAGGGCCAAGTAAATAGAATGTCTTCTCTGAACATAGATGACATGCCCTTACTTATAAGTTGAGTAACATAAAAGGATTTTCTTACTCCCTTATACACACATTGGTTGAAGGCTAGATTATTATTTACATGCGTTCCCAGATCCCTGACTAGTGAATCAACTTTTATGGGTGTTTTATTGATGACTTAATTACCTGGGGTGATGACTTCCCAAATGGTACAATAATGCATTTCTATAAAGGAGGGAAATCAGATGAGCAGAGGGAGATGGAGAGAGAGGGAATGTGATGGAGTGAAATTAATGGAGATGAAAGTCAGAATGTGGAAAGTAACGGCAACTAAAGTGAAGTAAGAGCACAAAGTAAAGGTTTCAGGAAATGAGATAGTAGGTTCATGGTCATAAGTTGTTACTAGGCTATGATCACTAGTGCCCTTACAAGCCTAGTCATACATTCCAAACCATTTGAGGTCCAAGTATCATACGAGGTGTAGCATGTTAGTAGGCAGGTAGCTAAGTATTTATAGGTGGTGTTAATTAGGATAACACTTTTCTTATTGACGGCTTCTGCTCATAAAGGATATGTGAGCCAGACCAGGTGTAAATTTACAATTTCCCATTCAATTGTATAGGTTTTGTTTGAATACATCAGAGATGAAGTCTGTTTACATGGATGGGGAGCCAATTTCACAGTGTGGGGATCCTACGAGATACATATCTATCACTCCAGCACATTCTGTTTATGTCACAAGCGAAGGTCAGATCCTTCTATCTAGTGTTTCTGGTGCTGTTAGTTTTGTGTATGTATGCAAAAGATCCATCAGGGCTCGAACTGAGGAAGCCCTATAAACCAGGCAAAGATCCCTTCTCAGCAGTCTGTAGGAGACTGAATACAGAGACAGAGCCTTTAGGCAGTCAGTATAGGGCAGGATATTCATGCCCTGAATTCTCCTGGTAAGAAACCTTTGTGAGTATTCCAACTGTTGCAAGTGTATGGTTAGATACATGCAAAGGGGGCATTGTATTCAATGGCTGGTATGATACGGGCCATGTACAGTGGTACTATAACTTCCTTGGACTTAGATGCCATCCCCTTTGCTATAAGTTGGGTAACAAGGGATGATTTTCTTATTATCTTAGCTACATGATATTCAAAGGCCAGATTGCAATCTACATAAGTTCCCAGATGCCTAACTACTGGGTTGACTCTTAGGGGCATTATGTTGATAGAGTAATTAATTTTTATTGCCAGCTTCCCAAAGGGCACTATAATGCATTTTTTTGGCATTGAGTTTTAGGCCATGGCTTTGGCACTGAACATTTGTCTGTGTTAAACCCAGTTGCAAGATGTTTGTGTCTTGGGGGGAATTTATAATAGCTCCTAGTTTGCAATCATCTACAAACTTCATAAGCCAGAGGCCTTTAACATTAGCCTTGAATTCTTGGAAGTAGATGCCAAACAGGTGCAGGCCCAGCAGGGAGCCCTTGGAAGTTCCACTGGTGAATTCTTGGAAGTAGATGCCAAACAGGTGCAGGCCAAGCAGGGAGCTCTTGGAAGTTCCACTGGTGAATGGTCTCTTGGTGGAGGTGGTCTCACTGTTCCTGACTTTTTGGGCCCTGTCTGTGAGGCACCCAGCAATCCAGAGAGTTATATCAGGTTTTACGCCAAGCTTAGACAGCTTGCCAACAATGCCTGAGTCGAATATTGTATCAAATGCCTTAGCCAGGTCTAGATACACTGTATGCCCCGTTTTACCCTTGTCCATTGCCTTGGTAACTCTCTCAAAGTCTACCAGGTTAAATAGGCATGACTCTCCCTTAACAAAGCCAAACTGGGATGGGTCCAGTGTCTGTAGGTTGTCAATTCCCTTATTTATCATTTCTATGATAATTCATTCCATGGCTTTGCATGTTAGGCTTGTTAGACTGATGGGTCTGTAGTTTCTTGGGTCAGTTGATAGTCTGCCCTTGTAGAGTAGAATGAGTGTTGCAGTCCTCCATTTTCTTAGAATGTAGCCTGTTTCAAGGCTGTAGTTGAACAGTGCCTCAAGTGGCCATGATAGGTCATGTTTTAGACTATTCAGAAGGCAACTAGGGATGGTGTCAGGACTCATGGAAGCAGTATTTTAGGCCTTAGTGAGTGCTGCCAGTACCTAGTCCCTGCTGATAGCTGGGGGGGGGGGTCATGTTGGAGGTAGTATGAGTTGAATTTATCAACCATTAGATTTGCTGTGTCACCCTTATCAGTGTAGGTGATACCATTCACTAACAGTTCAGCATACTGTTGTGTGTTACCACTATGGGTCTAGACTTAACTGAAGCAGGCCTTCTGATTGTCCTTAGCCTGAAAATCTGTCCTGACCTCATAGTTGGGCTTGTTGGACTTTGATTAGATCTCTTAGTTTCTTGTTTAGTTGTATATTGAACACTTGCTTTTAAGGGAGTTGCAAGTTGCTTTTCCTGATGTTGGCCATGAGTTTTCTTCTTTTAATTTATACAATGTTTAGGTGAGGATTCCACCAGCAGGGTTTGTTTTTAGTGCTTGCTTCAGATTTATTTTTGGTAAGTACAGCAGCCTCTATGCAGCCTTTCACATGTTTGTAAAGTAACTCTATGAATAATTCTGCATAGGTATCTTTGGTCTCGGTGTTGGGGGAGCCTTGAAGTTTGACAAACTGCCACATAATAGGATGTAGTTCACTTTTGAATTGTTCCTGTTACAGGTTTACTTGATTTTTTTGGGTTGGTTTTTAGTTCAAATGAGACAGCTTTGTGATCTGATCTCACTAATGAGGATTTTACATGGAGGGATGGGGCTGTGGGAGAAGCAATGCTCACCTATATTGTTGAGTACCAGATCCAGTATGTTTGATCCTCTGGTTGGAGTGTGCATTATCTGTTCAAAGGTATTTGTGTCAATAAAGTCCAGGAAGCATTGTGCCTGCAAGTTTGGGGTAGTATACATTTCCCAGCATATAGAAGGGTAGTTAAAGTCACCCATGAATACTGTGTTGGTCAGATGCTGACAGCCTTTAGTAGGTTTAGGTAAGAGTCATGAGAATCTAGGGGCATAGATGGTGACCTGTAGTTAGATATGAGATGGTGAGGGACCTTACCTATGGTAACTTGCATGTGGATGAAATCCATGGTATCATACTGTTTATGCAACCTGGAGGTGTGTTTGCTGCTAACATAGATTGAAAGACCTTCACCTTTGTCCCCAGTCTGTTGGTCTAAATGTGTGGAAGGCACTGCAGCCTTGCACTTCTGGAGTACTTTCTATGCCTTTATATCAAGCCTTGTTTATGGCACAGATGTTTACAATCTCCAGAGTGAGGAGGGCTTGAAGGGTGTGGAGCTTTTTATTTAGGCTCCGAATATTGTGCAGTGACACCTTAAGGTTACCTGTAGACTTTTTCACTATACTGGTAGTTTTGTTTGTTTGGCATAGCCTAACAAAGGCTATAAAGGTATGGGTAAAGTTTTAGCCAATATCCAAAAGCCTAGGGAGGACAGGTGCAACCCATTCTTGGCAAAGCAACATGGTCTTTTGACCATGTTTTCCATGCTGACAGACATTGCATCCCCCTGGAACGACATCAGAGTTTATTTTCATACTATGGCATCATCCTTGTTGAAGGTAGAATGCTGCTCAATGCAAGGCTTATATCTATCTGTGACACATATTCTGAGATTCATTATGTCTGTTTTCATATAGTCCAGTGAGGTATGTCTCAGGTCATTTACATCCACATAGACTATAACAGAATCATATTGGTACCTGGGGTGCAGTAACTTGAGTGCGTGTGTGATATTGCAGGTCCTGGCTCCATATAGATAACTAATTGTTATCTTCTCCTTGTCCAACCTGGTGAGTGGGACATCTGTGTATCACAAAATACAGTCCCCAATGACAAGGGTATTAGGTAAAGTGTATGCTTGCCTTATAGGTTTGCACTTGGGGACCATTAGTTGTAGGCCTATTTGAGATTTTTGGTGTTGCTTTTGGTTTGTGCTTTAGTGATTGCTGAGGTGCAGTGCTGCCACCAACTAGCTTTGGAGGTATTTGAGATTTGGGAAGGTTCATTTTAATCGCCTCAGCATAAGAAAAGCCGTGCGTGTCGTGAATGGTATGTATGATGGATGTAGTGTGGGTATTCCTGACAATGTCGTTAGTATGAAAGATTTTTGCCTCCAAAGAAATTATATATTTACAACCCTCCCATAAAATGTTATTTTCTTTAATGATTAATAGGTTGTCTGAGAACATGAGAAAATTGCTACATTTCCTTAGGATGCACATGTCTATCAAGCTGGCAGCAGAGATATTCAGAAACTGCATATCCATGTTGTCTGATCCTGGTTTTAATAGGGGTCTCCTAGGGTAGTTTCTGGGGTTAAGGGCAGGATGTTATATAATGCTAGGTTTTGGTAGTGCTGTTCGATGCACAAGCAAGCTGCTCTAAGTTTATTTCAGCACAATGCCACTCTGTTTAACAGGTTTTGGATCTAATCCTAACTTTATAGGTAAATTTTACTGTCTAGGCATTTGATTAAAGGCACTGATAAATGTTGCAGTCCAGTGGAAAGCTCCACACAGAGAAAAAAAGCTTGAAAACTGACTTCTATGTCCTTTAGCCAATAAATAACCACACTTTTGAGTTTCCTCCAGTGCTTCCCAACTTGAAGACCCAGGTAAACAACTTCTGCCACAAGATGTCTGAGTCTGGAATATGTTAATGTAAAAGCACAGCAAAAGCACCTCTTAAGTGCAGATTAAACAACAAACAACTACCAAACAACTAACTCCCTGGCAAATTCACCCCTCTGCAAGGATATCTGGAGGCACACAGATTAAAAGTCAACAAACAGAGAAATTACATTTTTGCCAGCAAATTAAATACGTGCTTTAAAAATTCTGAAAACAACAGTGATCACTGTATAAAGCAAATACAAGTGCAGTTAATCAATAATATATTCTTATCTTAGCTCAGATTGCTCTGGATGCTGTTGAAACACAGGAATAGCATTGCAGAGGTCTTTGTAATGAGAGAGGTATGGAGGCAGGGACATGTGGAAGAGTTAGAAAGATTTTTAGTGGAAAACAAATGCTGTGACTGTATCAAATTATTTTTAGTTTGGAGGGTAACATACTTCTCAACTGTCCAGATTTTTGCAGAATGTCCAGATTTTTGCCTCATATTTTGGCGTACTTTTCTGGCAAATAGTTGAGGACTGAGTCATTAAATAATGACAAACATTTGAGTTTAAGACTCCATATCTTTCAGCAAATTGATGCTAATGCAAAACCTATTATTCTAACAACTTACAAAGCAATATATAGATTAGTACTAAGCTAACTGCCCTTAGGAGCCATTTTAAGCCTAGCCAATTATCCCTTGTGAGACTCAAACACTGCACCTTGTGTTTGTAAGGCAAACACCTTAACCATCAGGCCACCTTCCCTATTTGTAACATTTTGGACAGTTGAGAAGTATGTTACTATTTGTCCCCCCATCATTTTAGGCTTTGCCCAGATTTATTTCTCTAAGATGTTGAGAGGTATGGAGGGTAAATATTCCCACAGTTTTGGTATGATGAATGAGAAGTCATGATTTGTACATTCAACCTTACTTTGAGAGGGGAGAAGTATGATTCCAATGCAAGGGAGACACTGGAGGCACTGGAGATTGTAGGTTATGAAACTAGAAGCAAGACAGTTTACTAAGGTTGAGACAGAGTCTTCATTAATTAGCTTGACTAGAAGATTGCTAGGTAGTAACTGTGGCCTCTATTTTACATGGACAACTTGCCAAAGCTGAGAAGGAATCTCAGTTAATTAGTTTGAGTAAAAGACTGCCAATTAGTAAGAGTGTCATCAGTTATACAGGGAAAATTTTAGCTTTAGCCAAAGTGTGACAGTGGTGTTCCCACTTAGGAAAGAGGGTTATGAGGCTATAAATTGAATTCGATAATATTTCCAGAGATAAGTTATTTTTTGAGGCAGGTGAGATTACTAGTAAACAATACCCTAATTATGCATGATGAATACCTTTTCAAAAAGCATGTCTTCCTTGTGAGGAAAGGAAGTCAGATGTTTAGGAAGTTTTGCTGACCACTGAGCCAGGCTCTGAGGTAGTGGTAATGCTCAGTTAATTCAGCTGGGGTATGGCTATTGTACAGATTTAGAGGAATAGCCTTATGTTTTTCTTCAAATGCTGAGCTGAATATTTTTTTAAGTCTGAGTAGGCAGTGCATTTGTTTGTAGCCAGATAGACAGATGATTAAGATCATTGTAAAGATCATATTTGACAGGAGTAGTGAATGGGGTAACTCTACTGATTGCCATTTCACTATCATACATTATGACTGGGATATGCAGAGGTTCAGAGGGGAATTTTTTTAAAAGATGGTCGGAGTGGGAGGACAGATCCCTGCTGTACTTCTTTCTAAATGTAGCAGTAGATAAAGATTATGATACAGTTGTGACTTTGATAGATGGTTGAGCTAAGATGTTTTGAAAACACCCAAGAGCTTTGGTCCTAATTGCAATAACACTTAGCCTAAAAACTATACCATGGCATAAAGGATAAAGAGTTTAGTTAGTTGAAAAATGTAGTACATGTTATGTTTTCTTTGTCCCTGCTGGTCAGTATGCCATCTGTAAGGATGCATAACGTGGTCATTGAAAGACATCCAGGTTAAAAGTCATGCTGTTCCCTAGTTATCAAGGAGTAGGTGTGCAGGTACATTGGAAGCTGAAGGTATGCCATTTTTACGGGTTCCTATCAGTTCATCGAAACTTTAGCAGTTCGAACACCATATGTTCGAACTGTGAAGTTCGAAAACTGATTACCGTGAAGCTGTGGAACACCAAATTCTTTCCCAGGGAAAGAATTTGGTTAGCCATTTCTGCAGCTTTGCTATTTTCAGCACTGTGGTGGAAAGTTACGGGTCAGGTTCAGGTAAGTGTGCGATTGTGCGAATGTTAGGCATAGGGCACGGGTTAGGTGAGTTAGGGTTAGGGAGCAGGTGAGGTGGGTGTGCGATAGTGACAGACCTTAGGGTTAGGGTTTGGGTTAAGGTAAGTGAATAGATAGTAGTGTATGTACAGTTTAGTGTACGGTTAGATGTAGGATTTTAAGTGTATGTGTGTGGATTGCTGTTTTTTTTTGGTGTGCTTGTGTTGTGTGTGTGTGTGTTTCTTGGAACAGCAATTTTTTTCCTTGGGAAAAAAAAAATCGCTGTTCTAAGCCTTCGATGATTTTGCACTTCAAGGTTAGAAGTTCAAACATATGGTGTTCAAACTTCTACCGTTTCGTCGAAGTGATATAGACCCCATTTTTACAAGGTATTTACTTAGGAAAAGGAAAACTAGAATGAGTGTAAAGTCTTGTGATGAGCATGGTTTAGCAGTCTTTGGAACAAGGGTAACATAAGCTTGTTTTCAGGCAAAAGGCATGATGTTATTACAAAAGTAGATTGAAAATATATTGCAAGGGTTGTATTAGGTGCATCTAATATGAAACAAAAATGATCCACCCGCTGGCAAAGGGTCTTCTTAATATAAGAAAAGTAGAAGGAAGAAGAAGAGTAAAGTGGGCGGTTCAAGGAGTGGGTTAGAAGGAACCAAATGTAGGAGAAATATTAAAAATATACAAAGAAGATAGCTGGAGTAAGGTTGTTAAGTCAAATATGTACATAACTATCTGTGGCATTGAGAGTGGCCAATAATAGGGCTGACTACTTTCTAGGAAATTTAGGTAAGTGCAACTGGGAAATTTGCGGATTTTGTAGGTAGGCAACCTTGAGATACCTTTCCAATTTTTGGTTGGATTACAAAGTGTAATGAACTTGTCTTTGTTTTCAGTGTGTTAGTTTATTTTCCAGTTTTCCCTGGATAAGTCTAATTTTCACAAGGACTTTTAGTTCTTTAGTAATCTGTTATTTTTGATTCGATTTGTATAATCTGGAGGTAATTGAGAAATGCTTTTATTGACAGGAGTGTATTTTTTCTTCTAGATGAGATGTAGCTAAAGAGGGGGCCTGAGCATTGATAAATAACTGATGAATCAGTTTGTTCTAGGTCTTGCTTTAGTCTGACTATGTTATTGATATGTTTTTATATATCCTTATATTTTTACTGAGTTTGTTCCTGTTGTTATATTTGTTTTGTTTTTGCTGTAAAAAGCTTTCACTTTTTTACTTTATTTATTTTAGTATATTATTTTGATTTTTATTTTTAGTATTTAAATTATTATTAATTTAATCTATCTTCCTTTTGTAAATGATCATTCTTATCATACGAGCCTGAGTATCGAAATATTGAGCAGTGATACGCACCTTTTCTTCTGTGTTGATCTGCATGATAATAAATGTACTTTTACTTTGTTTAGGTGGTATCATGATAGGTTGGATGGGAAGGTAAAAGCTCTAGGTGAAGGGTCACTTAATGAAGGAGCAAGTGTATCAGTAAAGGAAATGTGGCTTGGGGTGATTGTAATGGACAGGCTGGGCAGAGAGTGGTTGCTGGTTTTAACATTGGGTCTAGTAGGGATGGCAATCATTTGCTTTAGACATGGTATAAAAGAAAGTTTGCATGTCTTTATGCCACGGTACCAAAATGTTAATATTAAAATCTCCTAGGCTACATAGGATGAGAGGTACTGACAAGTTCCATGATGAGGTTTTTGAATTTGTCAAAGAAGAATGGGGAAGGTTTGTATGCAAATGTTAGGATGGTTGTGAAGGGCTATATATCTACATCTCAACTAGCAACCACTTAGGAGCATGTTCTTTGAGATTATTAACTTATGAAATTCTATACAGTTGCAGGTTGTTTTTGCAAATGAGGAGGGTGCCATCATCATTTTACAATGAAGCTGTAAAACTACCTGAAGAATTGGAAGCTAAGATTTGTGGTGTCTTCCTTGACCCAAAACTCTGTAATAGCAAGGTCAGGTGAGTGTGTACTCACAAACGGATGTATTTGTTCTCATTTATTTTTGATTATAACAGTGTTGATAAATGGAAAGTTAAACTGTTGAGCAGTAACACTAATTAGCTGGATAGATAGAGGCTGATAAACAGGACCTGTATTAAACTCAACATTGTTTCCAAGCAGTTGGATGAGAATAGCAGGAATGAGTCTGACAAGAAAAAATGGATATTTGTTGAGATTATTAGAGGCAGGATGCATTTTTTGTGAGGCAGTGGAAGCAGAGTTAAGAGATGTAAGTGGTTGATAAACAGTAAGGCCAGAGGTTGAGAGGCTCTTAGGTGATGTGGTCTGCTGTGTGGCAGGTACACTTTGATATGGTGTGGAAGAATGTTTTAAGTTTTACTTTGAAGACAGGGAAGAGGACTGTAGTTCTTTTAGATGGAGAGGGAGATCCTATAGTTTATTAGCAAAGATAGAGAAACACTAGTGGAGCAGTGGAGCTTGGTTTGTAGATGTTGCATTGTGGCATTGTTTGGTAGAGGCATCTGAGGTTATAGTGTGTGTGTGTGTGTGTGTGTGTGTGTGTGTGTGTGTGTGTGTGTGTGTGTGTGTGTGTGTGTGTGTGTGTGTGTGTGTGTGCGTGTGTGTGTGTGTGTGTGTGTGTGTGTGTGTGTGTGTGTGTGTGTGTGTGTGTGTGTGTGTGTGTGTGTGTGTTTGGCATGTTTGGCTGACAGTGGTAGGAATGAGTTAGGCTAGAAAAGTTTGAAGATGAGTGAGCCTGCTAGTAAGTCTAATCTTTACTGCACTGGGAGACATTTGGCTTTTTTGAGGGTGAGGCAGTAGTGCTCATGGGAGGGTGAGTTAGTGATAAATTCATAGGTGTGTACTAGACTAACAACTTCTAGGGACATTTTAAGCCTAGCCATGCATCCCAAATTTCTGACAAGTTGTGGTACCCTTGATAAGTGTAGGCAGTGTTTTGTGAGTTGAAATATTTACAAGCAGAGGTCTGAGAAATGAACTATTTACAGGATGCCTGTGTCCATTAGAGACATACGTGCCAAAGCACAGATAAATTTCCTGTTTCCTATCCAGTTGTCCAAGTTACACTTGAATTGGGTTAGGGAGGAACTCTGCTTCACATGGATGGGGAGCATGTTCCAGAGAAGAGCTAATCTCTGGGGTACATATCTGCGTCTCTCCAGCAGGTCCTAATTATATTACAGGCAAGGATTAAGTCATTTGAATGGGTAATTATGGTGCTGTTTGTTTTACAGATATGCAGGTCCATCAGGCTAGGATCTAACAATGCCTGATATGCTAGGCATAGATCATCCCTCAACAGCCTGTAGAAGATAGAATATAGCAGCAGGACTTTGAAGTGGTCTGCAGAGCACATATTCATTTGTCCTGTATTCTTTTAATAAGGAACTTCTGTGGACATTCCAAATGTTGGATGTGCTTGATACCAAAGTGGGTTTTGTACTCAATAATAGGTTTGATAAATGCTGAATACAGTGTTACATTGACCTCCTTGGACCTAGATGCCATACTTTTACTGCATAAGATAGAATGATTTCTTCACTATGGTAGCATCTGATGGTCAAAGACTAGATTACTATCTATGTATGTCCCCAAGTCCCTGACTGCTGGGTTGACTCTTACGGGTGTGTTGTCAATATGACAGCTACCAAGGGCAGATGACTTCCTAAAGGACACTATTGTGCATTTCTTGGCATATAGTTTTAGTTGATGGCTCTGACATAAGTTATTTGTCTTGTGTCAGTCCTTCCTGGAGAACATTAGTATTGGCAGGGGATTCTATGACTGTTCCTAGTTTGCAACCATGATGAAATGATAGGTTTTGTTTTCAGAAGTCTGTATTGTGGACAAGATTTTCCTAGAGGTCGTGGCTATTGTGGGCAATCCATTTTTGAGTTGGACCAGGAGGACTCTTTTGTCTACACCTGCCCTGGATGCGTTGGATGGGAAAGGTGAGATGTCACTAGCCCAGAAGAAAAGTGAGTCGGCTTTTGCTCTTGATTTCTCAATATGGGTATGGAATGTTATTGACTGCTCTAGCCATAAACGAAAGTGTACAAGAGTTGGTTGTTTTCATTGGTGTGCCACAAAAGGTAGTAATATTGAGTGACACTGGTGATTTTTTTAGGATTTGTGGTGGTGCCAAATAGCATGATTTTTGCTTTGGTAAGTAGTAGTTTATGGTCAATGAGACAGGAATTTTTGCAGCTGTCTTTTGATTGTAGAGTGGTTGTGGCTGGACTTAATGATCATCATCTATGCCAAGAAGAATAGAAAAAACACCTTTGAACGCAGTTTACTGATAAAGGTTGAGTGCTTTCTTCCCCACTCAAAGGGACTTCCTCAGAACAATTTTAACACAAACATCCAACCCCTTTTATACTCCACCCCAATTACATAATTACATAAACTGTTAAACCATCTGATAGCCATTAAATGGACAAGTAATGATACTGAAAAACAAATACACATTTAAAAACAGATAAAAAAATATTAAATGTTACAATGTAAATGCAGTAAACTTCATGAATAAGATATATAATGTTCACATAAATATGAATGTTAACTATAAATAACTACTTTTTTAAATGAGGTAGATGTTTAATGCAAATGTTTAGACAAAGGGGATATCCTAGTAACATGCTGGCAGTTATTTCCTCAGAGATTAAAAATAAGTGAGAAATGGGGGTATATAAGCCCATTGTAGATTATAGTGATAATGCCCGGACATGGTATGCAACATCAGCGGACATTACTAATAGAATAAGTATAGGTATCAGTTTTATTTTAACTTATAATAGTGAGGCCAGTATTATTTCTGACATTATCCACAATAATTGGGAAATATTACAATTTGATGAAAATATTTTACAAAAAGTTGGCACAAGCCCTAGAATTACTTACAGGAAGGATAGATCCCTCAAGAAAATTTTAGAAACTAGTATAGAAAAAGCCAGTTTTAACAGGCCTATGGGCAATTTTAGGTGTAATGCTTGTATTTATTGTTCTTTTATTCTTGAAACAGGGAAAGAGTTTAAATTTAATGGGAGAACAATACACATCAATGGGCATTACAATTGCAGTTCTGTTAATGTGGTATGCATGGTGAAGTGTCAGGACTGTCTGGTATTTTATATTGGGAAGACATGCAGGAAATTTAAAATGAGAATAGGTGAGCACTTAGGTGACATAAGAAATAACAGAATCACCAGCCCATTGTTCAAACATACACAATCAAACAATGGACATGTTTTTAGGTTTATGGTGTTTCAACAGTTACAAAACGATGTGCAAGGAAGAATTTTAGATATAGGTTCATAGGTTCATAGGTAGGTACTAGGCTATTTGCCTGAGGGCATTTTTAAGCCTAGCCAGAATGTTTCGGCTTTTGCCACCCCATTGATTAATTAAGTGAGCCTCTGTCAAGCAGAGCCAATGAAGTGATCCCAGGGGTGTATTTTCTGTTACCCATCCATTCGTCAAGGCTTCTCTTGAAGAGTGTTAGTGAGGGGCTCTGCCTAATGTAGTTAGGAATTTTGTTCCAAAGCATGGGGAGTCTCTGTGACAGGAATCTATCTCTCCAGCATGTTCTATTTATTGTTGTGGTGAGGTTTAGCTCACTAGAGCACATGGCTCGCAGTGACTTCAATTTCTTTAGGTGGAGCATGTCCATCAGTTCTGAGTTGGACATGGCTTTGTAAGTCAGGCAGAGATCACTTCTGAGTAAGCGATATGCCACTGAGTACAGCTGGAGTTTTACACCTTGACATCATGGAATTAAAATGGCAATTGTGTTTTAATGCTTCCCAGTATCCTGGAATTAATGAAATGGTATCCATTTCAAGTGTTTTAAAGTTGAATCATATATTAGGCTGAAATTGGGAGTTGCTGGCACTTTAGTGTTGTTTTTCTTATGTTTTTTCATATGTTTTTTCATGTGTATTGTTTGCATGTATTTTTAATATGAATTAAATATGAATTTTATATATATATATTCATAGTTATTTATAGTTAACATTCATATTTATGTGAACATTATATATCTTATTCATGAAGTTTACTGCATTTACATTGTAACATTTAATGTTTTTTATCTGTTTTTAAATGTGTATTCATTTTTCAATATCATTACTTGTTCATTTAATGGCTATCAGATGGTTTAACAGTTTATGCAATTATGCAATTGGGGTGGAGTATAAAAGGGATTGGATGTTTGTGTTAAAATTGTTCTGAGGAAGTCCCTTTGAGTGGGGAAGAAAGCGCTCAACCTTTATCAATGAACTGTGTTAGAAGGTGTTTTCTATTCTTCCTGGCGTGGATTATTTGGTTTAACGATTCTACTTTTATGATCATCATCTAATCGGCATAGAGTCATAGAGAAAGAAGGTCATAAGGTAAATTATTAATGAAAATAGAGACAAGAAGAGAGAAGAAGAGAAGCTAGGATAGAACACTGGGGTACTTCTGGTGAAAGAGGTGTAGTCTGAGAGAAGGAAGAGCTTAATTTAACCTCAGAGAATCTGTTTGGCAAGAACTCTTGGAACCACATGATGGATGTGTTTCTAATGTCAATGTCTTGAAATGACAGAAGGAGGAGGAGGGGATTAGGCCAAATACTTTTGTAAGGTCAATGAATACTGCTCCTATTAAGTTACCTTTGTCCATGTTAAGGATAATGTTGTCAGTTTGGCACCAAAATGCTATCATTGTAGTATAACCTGACTAGAATACATGTTGTTTCAGGGTATGTAGATGGTATTGCTGAATGTAGTTTGAAAGTTGGATATACATGATTTTTTTCTTGCATCTTGCCAAGAGTGGGTAGGATGAAAATAGGATTAAAGTATGATGTGCTTTGCCCCACACACATGAACATGTTCAGTGAGTGCTGAGTTATTGTACTGAGTTTTTACATTCTGGTTTCTCTAAAAAGTGACCCATATCCATTTGAACTTTTGTAATAACATGTTCTGTCGCACACCATCTATGCCTCTTTGATCATAATTGAAGAAGAATGGAGATCCTCAAATAAATTAGTAAAATATGTATCTAACTTGTATTTACCATGTTGAATTTTTGGCTTGGGTTGGTGACTGACTGCATCAGTATGGTGGGAGAATGAGAGATGAGCTAAATTCTGAGTGAGCATGCACCTTACAAGTCCTGCAATAATTATTAATAATCATTATTTCTGAGGGGTAATAGTTTATTAAATTTGGTGGGTATAAAAGTTTAGTGGTGTATGGAGCACTATGATTATGCCCAACCCCCAAATGGGAAAAATACAAGCTTGTTAAATACCCTTCTGATGTCAGAAAGGTGCTTCACAAGGATTTGTGAAGTATCCCTAAGCACTTTTAAGATAAGGTCTCATGGTGGGGACTAACAGCAGACAGTGATGGTAAACGAACAGTAGCAGACAGTAAAACAATTTTAAAAGGTGTTACATTCTTGACTCTGATGCACTTACAAACACAAAGTGTGGCAGACAAATTCTAAAGCAGTTTATTCTTAGAGGGACACAATTTCAGCTTGCTATCTGACATTAGTGTTTTGCCATCTTTCAAAAGCTTTGAAAGATGGTGAAACATTTTCTGCACTCCTAAACTTTTTTTCTTTCTCCTATTTTTCTTTAACTGGTAGTACATGGAAGAGATAAAATTATAACCTGCTATCATCACTTGTAACCCTTATTATGTACTGTCAACACTGATGCCAAGATTCACCTTGTGGGCTTCAATCTCAAAGTGATTTTCTTGATATCTGTGTCTCAAATGCATAATATGTTGCATATAATCCTCTATATCATTCCTCTCTTTGTATCTTGCATGATAGTGTGTATGATACTTGTGTGTTTTTTGTTTAGCATAGTCATCTGAATAATGCAAATTAAATTGTGCATTTATGCTGAGACTGACAAATATTTGGGAAATGCTTCTTATATTAATAGGTTCATAGCTATTTACTAGATTAACAACCACAATGGTCTTTTTAAGCCTAGCCATGCATCCCAAATCTCTGACAAGTTCTGGTACTGTTGATAAGTGTAAGCAGGGGCTTGGGAGATGAAACATTTACAAGCAGGGGGTTGGGAGATGAACCATTTACAGGGTGCCTGTGTCCATTTGAGACATAGGTGCCAAACCATGAATGCATTTCCTGTTCCCAATTCAATTTTCCAAGTTACACTTGAATTGGGTTAGGAAGAAACTCTGCATGTTCCAGAGAAGAGTTTGTCTCTGGGATACATACCTGTCTCTACAACAGGTCCTATTTATATCATCATGGGGTTGGGAAGGTGGCCTAATGGTTAAGGTGTTTGCCTTACAAACACAAGGTATAGGGTTTGAATCTCACAGGGGATAATTGGCTAGGTTTAAAATGGCTCGCAAGGACAGTTAGTACTAACTGAAAGGCAAGGTTTAAATAATTAAAATGGATAATTTTGGTGCTGTCCATTTTTTGGATATACAGGAGGTCCATCAGAGCAGAGTCTGACAATGCCTTGTATGTCAGGCATAGAGTGGACCTCAACAGCCTGTAGGAGACAGAATACAGGGATAGGGACTTGAGGCGGTTTTCAGAGGACATGTAACTTATGCCCTGTATTCTTTTAGTAAGGAATCGCTGTGGACATTCCAATTGTCGGATATACATGGTTAGATACATACCAAAGAGGGCATTGTACTCAATATTATGTGTGATGAATGCTGAATATAGTGGAACAATGACTTTCTTGGGTCTAGATGCCTTGCCTTTATTTATAAGTTTCACATAGAATAATTTTCTCACTACTGTAGATTTATGATAGACAAAGGCTAGATTACTGTCTATGTTTGTCCCCAAGTCCCTGACTACTGGGTCATCTTGTCGGGGTGTGTTGTCAATGTGATAGCTACCAGGGATGGATGACTTCCCATAGGATGCTATTATGCATTTCTTGGCATTTAGTTTTAGACCATGGTTCTTGCACCTGTGTCAGCCCTTTCTGGAGAACATCTGTGTTGGTGTCAATTTAATAACAGCTGCTAATCTGCAATTATCTGCAAATTTAGTCAGCCAGAAGCCATTGACTTTGGCCTTGACTTCAAAGAAGTAAATGTCAAAAAGGAATGGTCCCAGAACCAATCCCTGAGGAAATCTGCTTGTAACTGGCCTCTTTGTAGAGGTGGGCTCCATAATTCTAACTATTTGGAGCCTGTCTGTGAGCCAGCAGGATATCCACTGGGTGACATAAGGGTTTGTACCCAACCTTTTAAGTTCACAATAATGCCCAAGTGGGCAGTGTGAACCATTTGGCCCTTATCCATTAGAAGTTCATCAGGTTGAGTAGGCATGATCTGCCCTTGATGAAACCAAATTGGGTTGGGTCCAGCGTTTGGAGGTTTCCTATGTCATTATCGATCATTTCCATGATAATTCTTTCCATGGTTTTGCATATGAAACTAGTGAGACTTATGACTCTGTAGTTTCCAGAGTCTGTACATGGCCCACCTTCATGCATAGAGATGATTGTTGCCATTCTCCATTCATAAGGCCTGATTGATCATGTTTCATGCTATTTAGGAGACATCCTCGGATGTTGTCTGGGTCCATTGATGCAGTGTTCTTGGCATTAGAAAGTCCATTAAAGACCTGCTCCCTAATGATAGGGGGGTTATATTTGATGGTATTTCCTGATGGAAGGTTGATGAGTAGAAAGGGGTGAATTTGTCTGCCAGGAGGTTTGCTATATCTTCTGTCTCAGTATTGATGGATCCATTTACAATGAGCTCTGTACACAATTGTATATTGCGTTTGAGGCTGTGGACATAGCTAAGGAATGCCTTATGGCTGCCCTTGGCCTAGGAGTTCAAATTTACATCAAATCTGGCTCTGGTAGACTTTATGTGTCCTCTTGAGTTGTTTGTTTAGTTCCATGAGAGTGCTTTTATCTTGCTGGGTGGTGCACCTCCTAATTTTTCGCTACTATTTTCTTCCTCGTGTTATACAACCTATTTATTTTGTGATACCACCAGGGTGGATTGTTTCTTGAGTTAGTTTTGTACTTCTTCCTGATTGGTACAGCTGCCTCTATCCAGCTATCAACATGCTTGCATAGGGTTTCTGTGAAAAGTTCTGCACAGGCAGCAGTGTTCTCAGGGTTTATAGGGGCTTGAAATGTTGCCATGTTATCACTTAATTGTAGGAAGTTAGCGTTAGAGAAGTTCCTGAATATTCCAGGGTTAGCTGGGGTTCCAGGTTTTATTTTTACTTCAAAGGAAACTGTTTTATATGATCTCACCAGAGAAGACATTACAATAGGGGGTGTGCAGCACTCTCCCATATTAGTGTGGACCAGATCCAGTATGGTTGCACCCCTTGTTGGTGTTTTGACAATCTGGTCCAGGGAGTTTGTGTTTACAAAATTTAGAAATCTCTGTGCCTGTACATTTAGTTTTGTATATGATTCCCAGTTAATAGTGGGGAAATTAAGTTCACCAATAAATATGGTACTGGGTTGGATAGTGAATGTTTTCAATAAATTTAAATACATGTTATGGGTTTCCTGGGTGATAGAGCTTGCAAGGAAGTGGTATTGAATTTTACCTATGGTGATTTGAATGTGGAGAAGCTCAAGTGTATTGTCCTGTTTGACCAACCTTGAGGTGTATTTACTTTTGGTGTAAATTGAGCATCTCCACCTTCAGTCCTTGTCTATATAGTAGCTGGTTTGAATGTGTGGAAGGCATTATAACCTTGCACTGTTGGTGTGCTCTCTGTGGCTTTAAACCACAAATTATATTTATTTATAGTTGGTTATGATGTGCATTTCCTGATGTGCCTGCTTTTAATTACAAGTGTGCACTCTAACTGAAGGGTAAAATAAGTGAAACTGGCATTAGCTCTTGAAACTTGCTTTCAGATATACCATTGCTTCATTTCGGTTCACTTGCTCCTTGAAGCAGAAGACAGTTTTGAGTTTCTTCTAACCTGAGATAGAGTTTACTCAGCCTGCCTGCTGAATAAGATAGTTTAGTAATTTCCAAATATTTCTTGTATGGGGAAAGTCAGGAAATGACTGGTTCAATGGCTTACAGGGGAAAAATGCCTGTTTCATTTTTCACTGCTAATTTTCTGGATGACTTAGGAAGCTTGTGTTTCAAGTTGACTAAAACAAGGTTCTGAACATGAAAATGAGAAATTGTTATAAAAATATTTGCCATCTTTTTCAAAGAACAAAAGAATATATATATATATATATATATATATATATATATATATATATATATATATATATATATATATTAATGAAACCAAAAGGAGCAACTAGGCTGATGCAGAGTCACAAGTAGAAATGAAAGGCAAAATCCTCAGGTTAAAATCCAAATGAAAGGCAAAATCCTCAGGTTAAAATCCAACTTTAATTCCACTGCAGGTCAGATAAGCGCTTTCACTCATTCATTTGAGCTTCATCAGATCATGTAACAAAGACCTTCAAGTACATAGGCTACATTTATACAGTTAAAACATCTCCTATTGGCTGCTTCTTGTTGCATATTCATGAGTTAATCTAAGCTTAAAGATATATGCACATATAAACATACTGAGATGTATAAAATGAATATAAAAAACATATAAAAAACTCTCCATGAACACTCAAGATGCTCTAATAAATATGTATATATATGTCAAAAGAAATCTATTTCAAGGGGTAAAAACATATATGTGCCATCATTTATTATAAAATCTACAAACATTCCTCCGTTTGTTTAACATAGGTTTAATGGAGGCTTGTGTTTCAAGTTGACTAAAACAAGGTTCTGAACATGAAAATGAGAAATTGTTATAAAAATAGTTGCCATCTTTTTCAAAGAACAAAAGAATATATATATATATATATATATATATATATATATATATATATATGTATATATATATATATGTTCACTGCTGCCTCCTGGGATCCAAGTCAGTGCTGAAAGTTCAATAACTCTCTTAACATCAGCAGTGCATTTGCTATGATGACTGATGTGATCACGTCTAGCTGCCCTATGGTTTCTTCTCAGAACTACACATCATTTAGGTTATTTGACTTGTGTTACACATGATCTGGATTCAAAGTATTGCACATCATTTAACACTAAAATTATCCTAGCAGCTTTCACTGATGATCTAAATCTTTACTACTCACTACCTAATTCAGACCTCCAGAAACTACTATCCACTATAGACACCTTTCTAACTTTCTCGAATTACAAACTAAACCTAAAAAAAACAAATATCTTCCCTATTAACTCCCTCTGTCAGCTTCCCACATACTCCTTAGCAGCTGGTATTAAAACTAACCATTCATTAAAATATCTAGGAATATCCTTCCACCAAGATCCTAAACAATCATATACAAATAACATTATTAATTTCTGGTCAAACATGCAACATCATATTGGCAGATGGACAAAACGTCAACTTCCATTCCTGGCTAAAATAGCCACAATCAAAATTACTCTTCTACACAGATTTCTATACATATTTAATGCCTCCAATACCATTATCAACCTAAAACTCTTCAAAGCCATTCACTTCACAATTTCCAAATTTATTTGAGTCCCCAAATTAGTTAGAATCAGTTGTAATAAATTGACCTACCATAAAGGCTATGAAGGGTTAGGGCCGCCAAACTTTAAACCCTACTATGATATCATAAACTGTAATAGACTAATAACAATAGCCGACCACACCCCTTCACCACAACAATGGTCTCCAACCTGGGTCAGACTATTACACAACTATATCAAAACACTCTCCATAAACCCCAGAGCCCTCCCTTTCCTTTACAACAAAAATTAAAAAAATCTTAAAGTACACCCAGTCATTAAACATAAAATGACTATCATACAAAGGATGTTCAAATCATTAAACCTACATTATGCATTCACTTCTGTACAATCAATCAACTTTAACCCCAATCTCAAAATGAATAACAACATGATTAACCTAAATAATTACCCCCTCCACAAGAAACTAACCATCTCTGATATATTGCCCTTCAAGAACAATACTACCACTGAAATGAGAACACAATTAAAGCTCCCTAAAAGCTATACAATCATTTTAAGGCAAATTCGAGATCTTAGCCAATACATCATAGACAATCCTGATATCAATGCAAATGGCATTCATACCTTTAAAAACATATGGAACCTCCTATCCTCAAACAAAAAATGTTATCTAACTCTTACAAACTTATTCTGTCAATCAAAATGCAAAAAGAAGTTATTTATTCTAGTTACCAGAAGGAAATCGATCCTTTAACCGCAAACAAATATCTCAAGTAATCCAGCTTACCTCCAAACTTATTCCCCTTAAAAACTTAAACATACACAGATCATGATACTTCATAATGTGTATCTCACTCCAGTCATTATAAATAAAATATACCCAACCTTTCTGTCCCTATTGTGATAATCACAAGGCTGATCTACTCTACATCTTCTGGAGCTGCAAGTGCACCTACAAGCTATGGTGCTCACTTAGAGTCCAACTAGAAAAAATGGGCTATGAAAAGTCCACCTTATCTTGGAAACTAGCTCTCCTACATATCACCCCCACAGGCCTGATTAAACTACAAACACGTATATTAATAACACTAGTTTCTTTACTTAAATACTACATTACATTACATTAGAAGGATAGAGCATCACTCACATGGGAGGGTTCAAACAATTAGCTACCAAACACCTACTAGCTCACAAATATTTAACCTACACTGAGAAATCCCACACTCACTTTACAGCATTTTGAAAATCCCTTTTTGAACATATTCTAGCTTGGAGTTGGTATATATATCAATGATGAAATTTTGTCATATGTGTAAATAGTTCTTACTGTTTTGCATTTATATTTTATTATTCGACAATGCATTCTCTGGTCATATTACTACCTCTCTATTAATATTGTTACGTTTTACTGTATCTGTTTTCACAAACAAAAAGGAAATAAAAAGTTTTTTTACAAAGTATTGCACATCAATCACCATAGCTATCTTCAGAACTATTTCTAGAATAAAGGCAGTGCACTGGTAATTTGTCTACCTGAGTGCCATCTGATGGCAAGTGCGCAAAATGTAGAAGCCAACACAAAAAAAGTAATCTTTACGATTAGCAGAGACCTTTTCCATTTACACTGATCTTGTTTTTTTTTTTCAAAGTATTGTGTAGCAAAGTCTGTTAAAATTGTAACTACCCCTATGCCAAACTCGAAAAAGATACAATCTCCTAAATTTTGTTTGTTTGTGTCTTTCGGCTTTTCCCAGTTAGGGGTCGCCACTGCAGAACTCCGGTCTGCTAATGATTGGCAGTAGAGGTTTATGTGCTGGCTTGCCGGGCCTAACGCACAACCTTCAATGAAGGAATGCCCGTTCATGCATGTCGCCACACAGAAGACGCTCTAACTGAGAATCGAACGGGCAACGTCTAACTGTGAGGCGACAACGCTACCGCAGCACCACCAATAACTTGCTCATATATATTTTTGTGTTTCTGTTTTAGAATGAAGACAATGTTGGTCACTTGTCCAGTGAAGAGCAAGAATGCCTTCAGTACTTATCTGACACAATCACGCAGCTAGAAATGGAACTGAACACTGAAGACATTTGTGATAGTGCAGACCTGGACAACAATGAAATAAATTATGATGGAAGCAGAGAAACAGGTAAACTTTGCCGAAAAAGGCCATTTGAGTGCTATTAATCAATTTTTCAATTTCCATTTGAAATGTTATTTTTCTTGTAGAAGCACATAGAGTAACTGTGTGCCATTCTAGAAGCAAGTATTAAAAATGGAGCTTTTAAAGAAAAAATTTCATGAGCTATACTCCACGTTGTAGAACAGATAGTGCAAAACTGCATTAAATGCATTACATTATGCAGTGAATATGTTGTCTAGAAACAGTATTGTCTCTTACTTCCTGTACTGATGCCACATTTCCATCACTTTTATTACTGCTGACATAAGCAAAACAGATCTCGTGGTGGTCAGACTTTGTATGTAAATCATGGGATGTTGTATAAACATAAATTACAGGAAATGTCATTCTCCCATTATTCTCATGTTACCTTTACCTACCAAATTAATAATAACTAATCTCATTTATATGTAACAGGTTCATAGGCAAACACTAGCAATCAGACTTCAGACTATTCCACACACAGCCAATAATCAGGCAGTGGCCAAAGGTGAGAATCAAGCCCTATACCTTTCATCTGTGAGGTAGAAATAGTAACCATTATGCCAACCTCCACTCCCAATGTATTACTTAGTTAATATTGTAATATTCATACTACACCCTTTCCTCATTTCATACATTATACTGTCTAGCTTCCATAGTGTGCAAAAATGTGATAAACACAGTTGTAGGTTTCTCATGCCACTACATTTTCAGCCAGTATACATCCTTTGCCTGGCTTATTTCATCAACAGGAAAAAAACTTAAAAAACTGCCTCTCTAAAATATTTCTACTCACTCAAAAGTGTCTCAACATGCTGAGAAGCAAATACTTTCAGTGTAATGTCCCTAAATTGTTAAATCTACATCACAAGCATTTACCATATTAATTTAGTACCAAGGACAGTGATGAGCATAATAACTGTCATATTTGCTCTAAAACAATGATAGCTACCAAAATGAGTGATATGTGAAAATCTTCTCACATTCAAATAATGAACTTGACCCATACGTTTTCACATAGTGTTGTGTCTTACTTTGGAATACTGGATAGGTTCCCCTCCTGTTCTCACAAATTTATACAGTGTACAAGAAAAAAGATCTGAAAGAATCTGCTTTATTTGCTTGAGTTTTAGCTGCTTGCAGATCACAATCTCATAGACAGAAGCTCATCTGTCTGCCGGCTCACATGGGCTGCCGGTCCCACACAGATTTGACTATGAGAGAGTGGAGCTAATGACTACTGCCTGAACACGTAGCTGAGTAAAGGAAGAGCAGTAGCTGTGGGAAAGGAATGGAAGGGGCTGGGAATTTATCCGTTAGTTTAGAGCATGACTAAGTATTCAAACTTAGAGTTAGGGAGCAGAGTTTGGGATTAGGTATGGGAGTAATTAGGTAAATTGCAGGTACAGAGAAGAAGATGGAATTTAGGGTTAGGGAGTAATCAGGAATTTAGGATTAAGGAACAATTGAGGAATTTAGTTTAGGGAATCAGAAGGGAATTTAGGGTTATGGAATGATTGCAGACTATAAGATTAGGGAGTGATCAGAGTATTTAGGTTAAGGAGTAAGAGGAATGTTTAGGTTTAGGGTTAAGACCAAGGTTTATGGCTACAGTTATGGACCAAATAAAAGTTATAGGGTTAAAATTCAGTTTCTAGTACAGACATAGTTTACTAGAATCAGGTTGTGGGGTGGCTATGTAATTTATTATGATCAGGGTTGGGGGAGGTATGGCATTTGCCATTTTGAACAAATGAACAAACAAGTCATTTACAGATTAATAATATGTGAACACTTGTGTGTCATCCCCACTCTGGGCCAGTAATCAAGGATCCTGAATCCTCACCAGTGATACAGAGAGGGATGTTCACTTGGTACAAAAATGAATACACCCAGTAATTCCAGATGCAGCTCACTGCATCAAGCACAATTCCCCTTAAGAGCACACAAAGAACGCAGTCACTATGGGGTGTGGATTTCTCTATCTGTCTCCCTCCAGGTCCCCAATAAGACTGCCTACTGGCACAGTTATAGAGTTGAGACCTCAGCCAAGTGTCCAATCCAAGTTCTCTAGCACCATCTCAGTGACACCAATGTTTCGTGTCTCTGCTCCAAACAGCTGACACACACACTCTTTGAGATTTGATTTTCACACACACACACCTGGGAAAAACTGTCACAGATTTACTAACTGTGCCCTCTTCTGCCCAGACTATAAGGTAGTTACACCGTCATCAGACACTCCAAAGCCAGCTATTCTAAGGATCTTGCAAGGGTACCCAATTATACTGAGTTTTGTTTGTCTTTCAGCTTTTCCTGGTTAGGGGTCGCCACAGCGGAACTCCGGACCGCTAATGATTGGCAGTAGATTTTCATGAATGCCGAGGTGCCAGCTCGACGTCCAACTTTCAACAAATGCACGCCCATTTACGCATGTCTTTCAAATGCCCACCCAACCGCAGGGAGGACATGCAGACTCCACACAGAAGGCACTCCCCGCACTCCTGCCGAGAATCGAACCAGAGAACCTCTTGCTGTGAGGTGACAACTCTACCGCTGAGTGAAAATTAATATTAGTACAAATGGTAATTTGACCAGCAGCAAGGCTTTCAGGAGCAGCCAGAGCTGTCACCAAATATATATAAGTACTCCCAGAGATTAAAATATTCTCTAAAAGACCAGCCACAATGAAAAGTTTAAATATATTTAATAATAAATAAGAAACGAACATGAAGATACTAAATATCTATTTACAGTAAACATCAGAGTTCAGTCACAGGAAATATTAAAAATAACACAGGTGGACAGGTTCACACAGTTACAGAAAAAAAACAATACTTAACAAATCTCGCTATATTTTCCTGACTGATCTAAAGAATTATTATTCCCTGATTACTTACTAGAGCAAGGCAAGTTGAAGTAGGTGAGGGGTCCTTACTTGTCAGGTTCCAAAAACAGAGTACAATGAGACTTCAGTCTCATCTAGTATTAAAATATAATTTTTACTGCTGGATTACAGAATGATATCACATACATCTGGTCTTCTGACTTCTGCTTCCCATGCTGCCCCTTGCTTCCCATGCTGCCCCCCCTTGACTAGAAGCTGTCAGGATTTAGCATGTATGTGTCAATAATACACACACACAGACACACATGCACACACACACACACACACACACACACACACACACACACACACACACACACACACACACACACACACACAGCCTTGCTAAGATCTGCTTCAGCTGCTGGAAGTCATAAAACAATTTCAAACCACCACCCTTCCAGAGTAGCAATTAGTTCACCCCAAAGACAATGTAGAAAGTTTCCTAGTACAGTCTTATTGTCTCTGGCTGCATTGAGAACTACAAGATACAATCTTTATGGCTTAAGCCAGGTACTTTAATTTCAACCTATTTTCAAAGTTAGGTGGATTGAGATTAACCTGTTCTTTTCCAATATCCTCTGTTAAAACCTAATACATTTAAACAGTTACAATAACATATATATTTCTTTTTCTGTCCCGCAGGGAACACTGTTGGTACATTTTTAACACATGCAGCTTTACAAATACATTTTTCAACACAAGCATCTGTACAAATCAGTTTGATATACAAATGACATATAATTCTTCACAAACTTGCAGCTAGCTTTGCTGGCATATGTTACACATCCACTGTCCTACTTCTCCTGACAAAGCTGGCAATACCGCACATTGTCACAACTTGTACAAGACATAATTTGAAAAAGAGACAAAAAAGTTGAGATAAGAATGACGACAATCCCTCAAAAGCTTTTTGAATATTTTACTCTTAAAAATTTCTGTACATAAAGCAACATCTACAGGTAGTGCCAATTCTTACAGTCTAAATCACTTCACTAAAGGGGCCCTCCCCAGCCCCTGACCCCATGTTCAAACAATATTTAGCAGAGTAGAAGTTGTCAGAAACAATGGCCCAACATGATATTCAAAAATTTGTAATTTCCTGTGATGGTAGATCTGAATTGCCTTAAGCAATATGTAATCTACAATGTACAAATGATGAGATGAAATTGTGGGAAAAATTTAGAATTGTGTTGAAATAGACCCTTCAGCCAGTTCAATAATTAGTGTTTGCAGAGCTTGCACAAATCTACAATGCTTTGTCTTTCTTCCTAGGAAGGTCAGTGGTTTTCAGCAGCTCCTTTTCCTGTTATGGGAACAGAAGACTCTGCGTGGTCTCATACTGTATACTAATAGTGAAACAGGTCAACAGTAATCTCTTATACTTCTCACTCATCTTCCTTGGCTAAGATAGGTTGGCCAAAAAAAATGTCTTACAAAGTGTCTTCTCTCACACACTATGGATGTTTGAAGTATTTTTTTATATCTATTGTACAATGTAACCCTGTCAGGCATCAGATGATGCAATAGATTCATGCAGAAAATAATATATAACTTCAGAGACAACAATGTTGGATGGCATAAAAGGGAAGAGAAGATACCATCACACTGACCCAATGAAAAAAAGGGCCATTTGTTTGAATATGACTTAACAGATGCATCTCTGACTGAGGATGCTACTTATCACAAGTGCTAATCACCAAGCTACATTACTTCAGCATTAGTTCACAAACCTAGGAAAAAAGGGGTCTATATTATCGGAACGAAAGTTTCATAGTTCGAATACCATATGGTCGACACCATATGATCGAAGTATGAAAATTTTGAATCCAAATAAAAAGAACACTGAGACAGGAAGACTGTCATTAAGTGTTTTATGCAGGGGGGCAAGCCCCCCTGCACCTCCCCCACACCCCCGCTACTTAAATATACCAACTCTGAGATCGCAATACAGTGCAGAAACGGAAGATTTTATACCCCCTTTTTTAATGATTTTATGACACTTTGAAGTTTTAAGACTTTGATCACTAAAGTTCGATCTTTAGTGATTCGAAGTATTAAAACTTCATTGATCTTATATAGACCCGGAAAAAAGATGAGACGTACCACCAAGGCTGTCATGAGACAAACACGTCACGTTAAAAGCCAAATTCTTTAATACAAACAGATAAAAATCCAAGTAGCATAAAACAAGGTTCAGGGTGGATAAGTGCTTTCAGTAAAAAAACTTTCTTCTGAAGAAGATTTTTTACCTTGAGGATCTGAATAAGTTTTTTTTTACTGAAAGAGCTTGTCAACTTTTTTCCTGCATTTCTCTACTTGTTGAGACCACCTTTGGTAACATACTTTTTGTTTTTATGTATTTAGTTTACAAACCTAAGGAATGCACAAACATACTTTTTTTAATGATTGTGGAGCAAGCACATGCTTGTTGCAGATTTTTGTACTTGTTACAGTCTTGTGTACAGAGAAACATTGCAGAGATAAACAGTGAAACCAAAGTTCTTTTCAATATTCACAGTATATACGTAAAGCCTATTTTGAATTTCAACATTTCAGAAAACAAGAATGACAGTATTTAGGATTGCAAGCAAATAAAGACTGCCATGCTGGAGATAGCATACAGTTAGAATTCACCATTTCACAGTGACTTCTTGAGTGAGGTAGTATGCTTTTTAATAGCAAATGGTGAGGTTAACCACTGTACACAAAAGAACTAACACTCAGTTTGCTTGTGCAAGTGTTCAGAAAGGGCCTTTTTCAACTCGGTGAGAGATTCCATTCCCTTTAATTTAGGTGGCAGTCTGTTCCATAATGCTGGGCCTAGTGGGAGGAGTCACATTCTTCAGTAGTTGTTTCATGTGGAATAAGAGTTAGTATATATAATTAGCAGGAGGTTTAGGAGGTGTAGTTGCACACATGGGGTATGTAAGCAGAATAGCCCTTCCAAAAAGTGTTTAGTTTGTTATTTTTAATTCCTTATCTGTCAGGTAATCTGTATAGCCCCTTAAGACAGACCCCTGAGACAGAGAGCCATTGATTTACTGTGCCCTCTTTTCTGTTGTTTTGATCACCAGGCTTTTTGTATGGGCTCTCAGTAATCTGGATGTGATTTATTGTCTTCCTATTATCTTATTTTCCTTAGATCCACATAAAAAGTCCAACATTTAATTCATACTTGAGGGAAATATTTAAATATGCTTTCCTTATGTGTGACAGTATCTTGATTGAAATAAAAGCAATAGAAAGCACCTTAAGCATTTTCTGATGAGGCAGTTACCATTTCAGTGCAGATGTGCTTTACTCTGCCCAAAGTCATTGTGTGGGCAGTGGTATTAAAACACGCCATAAGATGAAACATGTAGGTAAGTGCCAGCACCTAGTTTGTAGATAATACCTCTCTGTTCTATATATTTTAAAATGTGTACAATGTGGATGGTTTGGCTGGATTTTGCAAGAGAAGAGCATTGCTGCTAAACCTGACAATTTACACCAAAGTCACACTGAGCATATTCAGCTATTATTAGCATTTGCATGTGGAAGGGCAGAGTCTCTAGTAAAAAAAAAGAGAACAGAAACCCTTATGTTGACAAGGAGAAGTATTTCATTTTGTCAAAATGTTGTCAGTCAGTATCCAGAACTCTTCCCATTTTAGGAGGGTCCATCTACATGTGGATTGGCAAGGTAGGAAGCTTTGAAAATTCATGAAGACATTGAGAAAGCAGACGTAAAATATCTGAAAAGATCTTTAATGTTAAGGTTGGAGCTGGTGTTAGGGTTGGAATTGAAAGGATGTTTTAGTTGTGCATTCTCTTTTGGTGGATTGTCTAAGTATGAAGGAGAGTAACAAAGCAAAGACACAGCTTGAAGAAGTCAGGAACTGAAAGAAACTACTTCATAATGAGACAGAGAGCAGCTTGTAGCCAAATGCTTTTATATATATTATAGGTTCATAGATTAGTAGTAAGCTAACTGCCCTTGCGAGCCATTTTAAGCTTAGCCAATTATCCCTTGTGAGACTCAAACCCTGCACCTTGTGTTTATAAGACAAACACCTTAACCATTAGGCCACCCTCCCAACCCCCTTACTTGTTAGGGTGGCTAAATGGACAGGGTACAAGTGACCATTTTCAGAAGTGAGTGTGAAGTACTGTGTGGTTAAAAGAGATGGTCCAAGTCACACAGTCTGAAAGCTAATACTGACAGAATGAAACCCTGTAATTCTCATTAGCAGTTCACAGCCTTACATCTTTGCAAAAAAATGCCAATCAATGTTAATTATTTGCAATGAAATGTCATACAATATATTTTACTTGCCAGATGTTAAAGAATGTGGTAAGATCAACAGAATGGATATGTTTATGAACGTTGCAGGAAGGCTTCACAACTTCTTAAAACAGTCTGACTCATATCAGTAATAAAACATGAATAGAAAAAGCGTAAAGGATTACCGCCTAGCCTCTCCAAGCATTCTGTTTGAAAGGGAGAAGTGCTTATAGTAGATTTAAAAAAACACTAGGAGTGAAAGTGAGTATGACCTAGAGAAGGAAGACAGTGATGCATTCGACAGCACAAGTAGTCTGTGACTGAAAAAGACAGCTAATAAAGGCGTGTATGTAAGTGAGAATACTGAATACTGAATACAGTGAAAAGCCACTAGCCATACAACTACCAACCCAGTCCTGTGAGTGAGAATCTTAAATGAAGGCATTAATGTTTTAGCTTGAACATATATTTGTGTGTGTGTGTGTGTGTGTGTGTGTGTGTGTGTGTGTGTGTGTGTGTGTGTGTGTGTGTGTGTGTGTGTGTGTGTGTGTGTGTGTTTGTGTGTCTGCATGCTGCATGTGTGTGCGTGTGTGTGTGTGTGTGTGTGTGTGTGTGTGTGTGTGTGTGTGTGTGTGTGTGTGTGTGTGTGTGTGTGTGTGTGTGTGTGTGTGTGTGTGTGTGTGTGTGTGTGTGTGTGTAGATTGCTGTACTACCCTTATATTTCACTAGTTATGCTCTGCCTCCTCATGCTCAAATACTAAATAGAAAATGTTGCAAAATACTGCTTGCATTACCTAGTCTGACCTCACAAAAATGTTTGTATATTTACTGCTTTTATGTTCTACATAGTATATTAGTCTACTTACATGGAAATTGTTGCAAAAACTTGTATGTTCATTAATTGCCATCTGTACGTCTTCAGAATTTTTCTGTCCCCTGAAAATGAGCCAAAACCTACATGGACAATATAGGTAACAGCACAAATTAAAAAAAAAAAAAAATAATAATAATAATAATAATAATAATAATAGATGCACTGATTTGCAAAAAATATATATAAAGTTCCACTAACTGTGCAGTCTCTGCATTGATGCATTGATGTTTAATATACAAGTCAATTGTTTCCTTATAGTAGCAGTTATATGTCAAGCCTATGCATTTTCACATGAACTATGATGAAAAAGGGTCTTTTAACCAGCTCACCTCTTCAGTTATCAAATTTTTCAAATCTAGATGCTTAGGATTTCCCTCTCTCTTCCCCCTTGGCTGACCTGGTGTGACTTAGGTTGAACTCTACAGTTCCCTACAAAACGGTGTCTACAGGACTGCAATCAGTTTCTCTCAACATTTAAACAGATTGAACTCTACAGTTCCCTACAAAACGGTGTCTACAGGACTGCAATCAGTTTCTCTCAACATTTAAACAGATTGAACTCTACAGTTCCCTACAAAACGGTGTCTACATGACTGCAATCAGTTTCTCTCAACATTTAAACAGATTGAACTCTACAGTTCCCTACAAAACGATGTCTACAGGACTGCAATCAGTTTCTCTCAACATTTAAACAGATTGAACTCTACAGTTCCCTACAAAACGGTGTCTACAGGACTGCAATCAGTTTCTCTCAACATTTAAACAGAGTAGGTTACACACAAAAAGCATTTGTTAAGCTTTCACTTACAGTGCTTTGTAATTAAGCAGGTCACCATATTGGTCAGCCATAGAGCTCTTTGTTTCTACTTGAGTAGTTGCCTCCTTCCCCTGTAACTGAAGTAAATTGACTCTTACATTAAGAGCTGTAATACCTTATAGCTTTAGGACACCTTAGGAAACCTTGTAAACTGCAATAGCCCTGCTATGTTCGCCCTCGCTACGCTCGGGCTCTCTTCGCTCCCCTCCCTGCCCCCAATTCCCTCCTGCCCCCAGTACCTCTAAATTTATAGTACTATAGCCACTCCCCCACTTTCTAGATCCTATCTGCTTTCATCTGGGATAATTCCACCCACCCCCATTCTACTACCTACATTTTGATAGCACCTATTAGCTTTCATCTGGCATTCTCCCATCCCCCTTCCAGTACCTTTACCTCACCACTCTATCTTCTGGTGTTGCATCACCAGGTAAAACAGTTCCTTAACTCACTAGCTGAATCACATATAATGATATACTCCTGTTTACTACCCCTCTTGTTCACACCATACCTCCTTACCTTGTATGAAAACCAGTTTCTCATGGGATTTCAGGTCCCAAAAGGCCATACTATCACCCCAGCTGTAAATCCTTCCACCTTCAACCATACTTACAGTAACAGATCCTATCCAACATCTTGTTCAGTCTATCAACAAGTCAACCCCAGGCACATTAGCTCTAGATCCAAACACTACCACAAACTAATAAACAAATTCCTGAAGTTCATCACCAAGTATAGACTCAACCTAATACTTGGTGTTGATATTCACCCCAACCCTGGCCCACTCACTTCAGATACACATACCCCCTCTACTTGTAATCTAAGCTACAAACCTACAATTAATAGGCCAACTAACTCTCTCCTAGTCTGTCATCTCAATATTAGAAGCATTAATAACAAGGTACATGAATTGCATGCACTTCTGGATGTCCACTCCCCTGAGATTCTCTGTTTATCTGAAACCTGGTTAAAACCTAACACTAAAGACAATGAAGTGTTACCACCTGGGTACAACATACACAGGCTGGATCGTGCTTCAAGGAAGGGGGGTGGGGTAGCTGTACTCTATAAATCTGAGTTGAATGTCACCATAGATGTAATACAACCTCCTCAGATTAATAACTCAGAGATTCTTGCCACCAAATTGCAACTTAAAAATAAATGCATTAATATCATTTGTATGTACATTCCCCCAGGTAACAATATATCTACATTTGAAGATATCCTGCACTGGCTATCATGTCACTACCCCCAATAAACCCTACTACTTGGGGACTTTAACATAGACTGGGGCACCTGTTCCTCAGAATCCCCAACCACCTGTATTAACCCGCATGCATTTACACAAATCATATCCACCCCTACCAGGATAGGTAAACCCAACCAAAAAGAAAGACTGGGTACTCATAAAGGTTAGAAACAATAAAAACTTTGACCCTGCAAAATTCCAACAAGAACTAAACTCATGTAATTGGTCTATTCTAAAACACCTCCCCTTAGAGGAAGCAGTAGCATACTTTAACAACAAATTCCTTGAGATCCTTGATTTGCATGCACCTGTTTGTTCAAAGAGAACCAAGGCAAAAACTGCACCATGGCTTTCTATAGAGTCTAAACTCAAAATTACCCTTAGAAACAAAGCATGGGCTTTATGGCGTTCTTCTAAAGACCCTCAAGATCACATTAAATACAGGCAATCCAGGAACGAAACCAAAAAATCAGTTTTACAAGACAAAAAACAATACTACTGTAATTCACAGACAGTAAATCAAAATAACCCTCAGAAGTTTTGGGCAGGTTTAAATAATCTGCTACATCCTGGACAAACTTCAACCCCAATCCCTGCTACTACTATTGATAAAACCCCTGAAGATGTTTCTGATAGTTTTAACCAATTCTTTACTGAGACAATTCAAGCCCTAGCTAGCTAACTACCTCCTAGCTCCCCTGGTCCTGAAAGTAGCACCCCTAGAAACCTACTTGCGTTCAGCTTCCAACCAGTCGCCACTTCACTTATACGTACCTTGATCAAAAAAATTAAAACCCACTACACTTTCTGCTGATCAACTCCCTGCCGACTACCTACAAAAATCAGCTGATGCTATTGCTTACCCCATCTCAATACTAATCAATCGAACCATAGTAGAAGCTAAAATTCCCACCATCTGGAAAATATCCTATGTAATCCCACTTCACAAAGGAGGCAGCTCTACTGAATTCTCCAAATGTAGACCAATAGCTATACTCTCTCCACTTGCAAAGATTATGGAAACATGTATTCATAGACAACTCATGCACCACCTAATCCAAAATCGCCTTATGGCAGACACTCAGCATGGCTTCCGTCCTCATCACAGCACTACTTCAGCCCTCCTAGCCTTTACTAACACCATAAACCATAATCGCAACAATAATTATATATCCTCAGCCCTCTTTTTGGATCTTTCCAAGGCATTCGATATGGTTGATCACCAACTTTTAATCCACACCCTGCAAACATTCTGTCTAGATACTGGAGCCCTCCAATGGTTTAAATCCTACCTGAATGGTCGACAGCAGGCTGTCCTCTGGCAGAACAAACTCTCTAACCTTCTACCTAACACCCTTGGAGTACCACAAGGCTCTATACTAGGGCCCTTGCTGTTCTCCATCTTCATTAACGACCTTTATACTGTCATCCCAAAAGTCAGCTGTATCCAATATGCTGATGACTCTACTCTGATTTGCTCAGCCACATCTCCAGTAGAGTTATGGTCAGCTACCCAGACCACCTTTAATACTATAGAAAACTGACTTTCTGAACATCGTCTGATCCTAAATCCCAGAAAAACTAAAATGCTGTTATTTTCACCAACACGTAGGCCTACCGCTTTCACCTTTACCATACAATCAAATGATGGCACAATATTCTCCCCTGACCCATCTACAAAACTATTAGGAGTCATCATAGACAATAATCTAAAATTTGACCTACATGTTAACCAAACTATCAAAACCATCAATAAAAAACTAGGGTCACTTTACAGAATAAAAGCCTTCCTAACTCCTCCAGCTAAAATTGCCATAACTCACTCTCACCTTCTTTCAACCCTTCTGTATGCATCCCCTCTACTCTCGAATTTAAACAAGACTGTCCTTAACAAACTCTCAATTTGCTACAACCACATTGCCAGGCTTGCCACTGGGCTGCCTTTTAGGACACATCATTGCATCAATCTAAATCAGCTTGGTTGGCTTGAACTACCCAGCCTAATCCAGTATAACCAACTGATTATGGTCTATAAAATCCTCTATTATCCGGACAATACTCCTGCACTTAAAAATATTATCACCCCCTACAACAATCCTAGACTGCTTCGATCCTCTAACAAACTACTAATTCAGACTAGCAAAATTAATAACACAGCTGGTGATTCTCTCTTTGCAAACTCTGTAAGTAGATCCTGGAACTCTCTTCCAGCTGATATTACCTTACTTTCCACCTTAGGTCAATTTAAAACTAGACTCAAACAACATTTGTCACTTAACTGGCTATGTCAATGTATCAAGCCTGGCTAACTCTCTCTAGAATGTGTAAAAATCTGTTAACCAGTTTACTGTGTAATTTAATTTAATCCTGACTTGTGCTCGGGATTAACTGTAACCTGTGGAACTTGTTTAACTTGCTTACTTATGTAATCTCTGTAAATAGTCTGTTTGTAATGTGTAATGCTGGTATTATGTAATGCTGTATCTGCTTACCCTTGGAGCTTTTCTCCCCGGGCCTCCGCTGAAAATGGACATGCATCCAGTCGGACTATCCCGGTCAACAAATGTAAAATAAAATAAAAAATAAAATAAAATAAATGTAAGAAACTGAGCACAGTCATCTCCTGTTGTCAAATACAGTCCCCGGGATTCAATAAACTAATTGCTCCATGCAGAAACAGTGTAGCTGCTCCTGCACGGAATATGGCCGCCGAGTGAGTCAGTAAACTACTGTTTTGACGTGCATGAGCCTGCCTACACTATTCCTGCACGGACACCACTGCATAATGCTAATTACCTCATTTTCTGGTGAAAACCATGCAAATGAGGTGAACTAGTGATTCAGCAAGTAGGCAGGTGTCCGTGCAAGAATAGTATTTGTTGCAGAAATTTATTCAGATACTAACCAAATACATTTCTGCAAAAAATAAAACAGAGGCATGACAGCTCAAAAAAAGCATGTATTATAATCTTTAGGCATACCAATGGCCAAATATATGGTCATTGGCATGGAAAAGTGTTTCATTTTCATAATAATAATAGTTTTTTTTTTTTGGCTGTACACAAAAGAGATCATGCCGAAAATAAAAAAAAATGTGAAAACTCAGTTATAAGGGAAATCTACATTTTGCAATTATAGTCTAAGGCATGTAGAATCAAAACAATACCAGGCAACAGTAGTTGTCAAGGGGAAAGGCTCTGGGGTAGTGCAGTAACTATGGAATAAGGCAGTGGGGTATGCAAATGAGGGGAAATTTACTGAATCACAAAAATCTTCTAAGTGCCAAACTGCACCTAACCGTGTAGGTGCTATAGCATGATCGTGCAAGTAGGAGAAGCAACAGACATGAAAAGGCTGTGTGTCATGCATGATGTAAGCATATTGAAGCCCTATGGTGCACAGATAAGCTTAGCTAAGCACAGCTAAGCAAGGGTGCGTGTTTGAGGTCTTGACATTCCATGAAATGAAGAGCATGTTTGCGTCCATGGAGGGCCATTTCTTCGTGATTACATTAGCTAAATGGGTTTGTGCAGCACGCACCTGGTCTAAAACAAACAAACAAAAAACCCTGGAAATAGCAGAACTGTTTACATTTGGGCACCAGGTTTGCTCGGCACACTTTGGGGCTTAAAAGGGGAGGAAATGGGAAGGGGAAAAAAGGAAAAGGAAAATAGCAGAATAAAAGCAATCAAGAACAAATTACATAACTAGCAGGGGAAATGCATCATAGTCAGCAAATCATACAGGCAGCAACTGAAGCACAACAGTATAAACTATGCAAACACCTTACAGTCAATTTTCTCACAAACTCTGCACTTTTGGTGTATACATGCAGTCAAATATGAACTGAAAAATGCTGGGGGCTGCCATTGCTTTGATCCATCAGTATGCACTAGAGGCTGAGGGCAGAGAGGAGGATAATGCTGACAACTGGCACAAACAGAGGAGGAGGAGAAGAGTGTTCAGAACCAGGGTAACTTACCAGGGGATACGTGATCTGGAGATAGTAGAGCACTACAGGGTGGACAGAGACATACTTCAGCAAATCACTGAGCTGTGCCAGTCTCAACTTAGACCTAGTACAATAGAGGGGACCCCATCCCAGTGGATACCAAGGTATGTGCAGCCTTAAGAATTCTAGCTACAGGTACTTTCCAAAGACCTACTGAGGACATTATGGGGGTCTCACAGGCATTTACATCCAGGGTACTCCACCAGTTCCTGGATCCCATGCTACCACATGCCATTGAGCACATTTATTTCCCCAACACCAATGAGAGGAGGACCAGCAATATGCATCTGTTCCACCATGTAGCAGAATATGCAGAGGTACTGGGTGCAATAGACTACATGCACATCCACATCAAAGCACCACCTGGTGAACAGGTTAGGGTCTACATAAACTACAAGGGATTCCACTCCATCAACTGCCAGGTCATGTGCAATGCCCAGGGCATTATCATGAATGCATGTGCTGGCAGCAATGGAAGCTAAATAGACTTCCACATCAGGCATTCATCACAACTGTACCAGGCATTTGCCAGTGGGGGCATCCCATATGGCCATCTGATAGGGGATGCTGGCTATGCACTGGAGCCGTGGATGATGACACCCATCAGAAATGCACACAGACACACACACACACACACACACACACACACACACACACACACACACACACACACACACACACACACACACACGCACACATGCACACACACACACACACGCACAAGAATGCCATAATGAGGCACATGCACAAACCAGATTAATTACAGAGCATGTGTTTGAGATGCTCAAGTCATGGTTCTGCTGCCTTGAGATATGTGGTGGAGCTTTGCAGTACTCTCCAGCCACATATGCACACATGTTCATAGTATGTGCCATGCTACACAATATGATCCTGTGGAAACAGCTGCTGTAAGAACAGCATGGTGAAGGGCCGCACAGCCCACCAGCATTGCCAAGGTCCCCACAGGCACAGAGGGACTCAGAGGAGGAGGCACCTGAGCCTGCTCCTGTAGGCAGACAAAGGCATTTCTAGTATGCTCAGGCCTTGGAAAGAGGCAACACATAGCACAAACACACACAGACACACACACACACACACACACACACACACACACACACACACACACACACACACACTGACACTGTAGGGACCCCAGGGACTGACACCTCTTTCTGACTCACACACATAGTAAAATGGATGACACACATCACATTACCTGTAACTTACCATGCATAGGCAGTGCACTGTGTGCATCCAACATAGGTGGCCTTCAAGCACCATCCTCACAACTGCTGCAGGCACAAGGTAAGTCAGTCTTCTTAACAATAAATGAATGGATTAGTATGTTTTGCTAACATATCTATGGTAATACTGCATGCATGCAAGGGAATGGGGTGGCCTACCGGGATAGCAGCACACAACTGACAGCTATGTGGGAAACCAGGAAATGTTTGGCCAAAACTGGCCTCTACACACTATGCAGTTGTACCCAAGGTGGCAAATCCCACTGCAGTATATGTGTGGGGACAACTAACTGGGGGGGGGTCATAGGTCACAGGCATGGATGTCAGTGTGGGGTCCCATACTCACCCCTCACACCCACACAGCAAGTCAGCTGTAGAAAACCAGAGAGAAATGTCTGGTGAAGGCACACAACTGGCAGCAATGTTGAATTACCCCCTACAGACTTACACAGTGATAGCACAGCAGGACACGCGGTTGCAGTAAGGCTATCAAGGGTAAAAAGTCTGAAACTCAAATGTATGCCATTACAATCTGATCTGTGCTCTTTACTAATATGCCTCTAGTCCCCAAGACAGGGCACAATTGTATTGTAAATGGTACCAAAATGTAAAGCAAATATCAGCACAGTCTGTGGAAATGTATACAGTTGATAGGTGTCCCCCCCCCTATTCCCACAGAAACGCAGTAACACATATGTTTGCAGGGAAATAGCAGCATAGCACATATTGACAAGGCTGTACCAATACACATGAAAAAATGTTCCCTGTCCACAATATGCAGGCGTCAATGAGATATTTGTAAGTGTGGTTAATACTGTCAGGATCTGGCCAGCATGTTCTCCTGGCAGTCGTCTTGTAGTGCCATAGGTACAGTGCTGTCTTTGACAGGGCCATGTGCAGATAATTGCATATGTCATTGACACCCACTGCTCTGCCACTGACATTCATGGAAGACACAGTGCTATGTGGAATATACTACACATATAATGGACATCTTGAAGGATGTGTAGCTGAGGTGCCAGAGCTTTTGTGAATATAAGTGCTTTTTCATTCTGTTGCCGGTGGTTATTCTCAATAATACTTTTTTTCTTATGTTTGCTTTTACATATAATGGACATGCCTGCACATTAGAATCCACTCTGTACCCACACGCATAACTCCCAACCTCTGACAGCAAGATGTCTGGACAAGGGCAGAAATAAAAGTGGAACAAAGGCACAATGGTAGGCATATGTTGTAAATACTGCCCTTACACACTGAGAATGTTGGTAGGGTGAGGGAATTGTCTGAAGGTTATGTAATCTGAAACAGTAATGTCAGTCATTATTTTGCAACATCATTCTTCAATTATATGTAACTATCTTGCCATAAAAACAAAAGTTTACATAGACAGGATGAAACCTCTAGCCAAACACCTGGACAACCTGCCAAAAAATGTACAGGTGAGAGGTATGCCCACACAAAGATATGACATCGCAGGTTAGAAAGATCCCACACAAGCAGGAGATCCCCAGCCAATATATCACCAGGTTGCTGGACTGTTTACACAGTGCATCATCTCTCAAGTGGCTATAACCACACCTCATAAATGGCCTTGTTGGGCAAGAATGTACATAGCTGCCCTCATAATATTGGTCTACGCATCCAACAACTAGTATTCCTCTGGTAAAGCACTGTGATGATCTGAGGATATCTTGCACTAGGTAATGACACAATACATTGCAGTGTCAGACTACAGATATATCAGAAAATGTCTGCTAAACAAACCCAGTAACCTGAGGAAAGTCCTGTGTACCCCTGAGAGGTATGGCTGTAGCACACAAAACCCTGGACTGGAGTACACCTATCTCTGGAATGGAGTCCCACGCTATCTATAGAAGGTCACACTGAGCATGCTTCTACACTTAGAGAATCACAGGATATGTTGGAACCCACATTGGAATATATAACTGTATTGTGTATATATGTCAGTGCATACTCCTTAACTGGCCCCACACACACACACATCAGACAGGATTACTCTCAGCTAGCTGTAGGTGGCCTATATGTGATATATCTGCATCTGTTGCGTGAGATAGACACACATATATATGGGCAACAGATAACAATATATGTCAAGCATACACAGACATAGATGTGGGGAAATGAGAGACAGAAAGTGATAGAGACACAGGGGAACAAAGACAGAGGGAGTCACACACACAGATACCCTGAATGGCATACAGTGATGTCCTGCTGTGGACAGTGGCATACCAGTTGTAAACAGTTATGCATGCCAGCATAAAATGTGAGCCCCATTGTGTAATAGTACTGAGGTTGGGTTTATAATATCACATCACCTGTGTGTTGTGTGCGTGTGTGTGTGTGTGTGTGTGTGTGTGTGTGTGTGTGTGTGTGTGTGTGTGTGTGTGTGTCTGTCCATTGGTCTAAGTATTAGGAGACTTTTCACACTCAGTACACTTCACATTGCCCTACTTTACAAGATCTACTGCTGTCATTCATCTTAGAAGTACCATTGGACACCTATTGACCCTGAAAGCTCTGTATTGCATGCAATAACTGAGTAACACTATTGTACTAATAACTGGATAGGTAGGAGTTCTAATCTCAATACTGACAAGTGTGTGTGAGTGTGTATGTGTGTGTGTGTGTGTGTGTGTGTGTGTGTGTGTGTGTGTGTGTGTGTGTGTGTGTGTGTGTGTGTGTGTGTCTGTGTGTGTGACAGTTGTGTGTGTGAGAGTAAGGGAGTGTGTGTGTGTTTGTTTGTAGGTGAAACAGTTTTAGGCGATTCCCATTCACAACACTTCCCAGTGACCCACTTTATCAGTCCTGCTGATGTCATTCCCCTTATCAGCACCTTTGACCAGCTGTTAGACCAGTAAGCTCTGTAGCGTGTGTGATAACTGTGTGACACTATAGTACAAATCACTATATAGGAACGGGTTCTACTCTCAGATCCATCAAATGTGTGAGTGTGTGTATAAGTGTGTGTGTAAGTCTGTCCCTGAGATCCAATAAAGTAATTTTTCCATGTAAGAACAGTGTAGCTGCTCTTTCACAGAAAAAGACAGCTGAGCAATTTAGTAAACCACCAAATTAGCGTGCCTAAACCTCTCTACACTGTTCTTGCATAGAAAACCATGCAGAATGCTAATTACCTCATTTGCTGGTGAAAACCATGCAAATGAGGTGAATTAGCAATTCAGTAAGCTGCCAGGTCTCTGTGCAAGAACAGTGTCAGTGCAGAAATGTATTTGGTTAATAACCATGTACATTTCAGCAAATAAAACAGAGACATGACAGCTCATAAAAAAACATGTATTATGTTCATTAGGCATGCCAATGGCCAAATATAAGGCCATTGGCGTGAAAAAACTGTTTAATTTTTATAAAAATCTATTTTTTTGGCCAATCTCAACCGTTTAAGCATAGGGCAGCAGTGAGCAAACAGACTTGTGCCAAAAATTTAAAAAAATGAGAAAACCCAATCCTAAGGGAAATCCGCATTTTGCCATTATAGTGTAGGGCATGCAGAATGAAAACAATATCAGGGAACAGTGGTTGTCAAGGGGAAAGGTTCCATTTTAGTGCAGTGATTATGGACTAAGATGGTGGGGTATGCAAATGAGGGGAAATTTACTGAATCACAAAATATTCTAAGTCCAAAACCTCACCTAACCATGTAGGTGCTTTAAGATGATCGTATAGGCAGGAGGAAAAACTAACATGAAAAGGGGGTGCGTCATACATGTTGTAAGCACATTGGAGCTCTGTGGCCCATGTTTGCACTTAGGTAAGCACACCTAAGCAAGTGTGAGTGTGTCTGCGGCTGTATACTTCTGTTTACATCACCTAAACGGGTGTGTGCGGTGCACACCGAGTCCTAAACCAAAAACACAAAATGGCAGCACTTTCTATATGTAAGCAAGGGGGTTTGTCCGAGGCTGTATAGTTATGTTTACCTTGCCTAAACAGGTGTGCACAGTGTGCAGCGGGACTTAAAAAAAAAAGAAAAAGAAAAAAAAGGAACTGGCAAGTGGAACAAGAAAAAATAAAAGGGAAATAGCAGAATACAGCCAGTTAAGTGCAAGTAATATAGCTGTCCGGTGAAATGTATTATAGTCAGCTAATTACACAGCCAACAGCTCTAGCACACCACTATAAACTATGCAAACACATTTCAGTCCAGTTTTTCCCACAAACTCTACACCACCGGTGTACACAAATGGGGGATTTTTAACTGTTTTTTTTTTAAATGTTAGAGGCTGTTGCTGCTTTTCTCCATCAATATGTGCTAGATACAGAGGGTGGTGTAGAGGATAATGCTGACAACCACCCCAGGCTTATGAGGAGGAGAATAGTGTTCAGTCCCAGTGTAACCTACCAGGGGCTGCATGATCTGGAGATAGTAGAGTGTTACAGGGAGGACAGAGACCTACTTCAGGAAATCATTGAGCTGTGTTGGCCTCACCTCATACCCAGAGCCAACAGAGGGGAACCCATCCCAGTGGATACCAAGGTATGTGTAGCCTTAAGAATACTAGCTACAGGTACCTTCCAAAGGCTTACTGGGGATATAATGTGGGTCTCACAGGCATCCTCATCCAGGATACTCCACCAGTTCCTGGATGCCATGTGACCCCATGCCACTGAGCACATTCAATTCACCACCACCCATAAGGAGAGGGCTAGCAACATGCATCTCTTCCATCATGTAGCAGACTACCTGGAGGTACTCTGTGCCATAGACTGCACTCATATCCACATCAAAGCACCACCCGGTGAGTGGGGTAGAGTCTACGTAAACCGCAAGGGGTTTCACTCCATCAACTGCTAGTTTGTGTGCAATGCCCAGGGCATTATCATGAATATGTGTGCTGGTAGCCCTGGAAGCTACCATGACTCCCACATATGGCATGTCTCACAGCTGTATCAGGCATTTGCCAGTGGGGACATTCCAAATGGCCATCTGGTGGTGGATGCTGGCTATGCACTGGAACTGTGGCTGATGACCCCCATCAGAAATGCACACACACCCACACAAGAATGCACAATGAGGCACACGCACAAACAAGGATCATTACAGAGCATGTGTCTGGGATGGTAAAGTCACAGTTTCGCTGTCTTGACATATCTGGTGGAGCCTTGCAGTATGCTCCAGCTACATGTGCATACATGTTCACAATATGTGCCATGCTATACAACATGAATCTGTGGAAATAGCTGCAGCAGTAATATAATGGGGAAGGGCCACACAGCCCCCACCATTGCCAAAGTTATCAAAGGCACAGAGGGACTCAGAGGAGGCACATCCTGAGCCTGCCCTTGTAGGAAGAAGGAGGCATGCCCAGTATGCCCAGGCCTTGGCAAAGAGGCAACCCATGGCACATACACTGACACTGTAGGGACCCAGGGACTGATATATCTCTCTGACTTGCACAAACAAAAATGGATGCCAAACATCACACTACCTATACCTTACCATTTATAGGCAGTGTACTGCATACATCTGACATAGTCTGCCCACAAGAACTGCCCTCACAACTGCCTCAGGCACAAGGTAAGTCAGTTTTATTACAATAAAGGAATGGTGTACAATGTTCTGATAGCATATCTATGGTATTGATACAAGCATGCAAGGGAATGGGGTGGCTGCATGGGATAGCAGCAGACAACTGACAGCTATATGGGACAGCAGGGATTGTATGCACATTACTGCCTTCCCCACACTACAGTGTACCACTGTAGTTAACAAAAAGTCCACTGCAGAACATGTGGTGAGCCAAATAACTGGGGGTAATAGGTCACATGCATGGATGTCAAAGTGGGGGACCCATACTCACCCACAGCCTCAACCAGCAGGTCAACTGTTGAAAGCCAGACAGAAATGTCTGGCAAAGGGCCTCAAACGCTGAAAGCCATGAAATCTCCACCTACAGACTTTTACACATTGATATCGCAGCAGGTATGCCAGTGGCAGTATGGCTCTGAAAGTTAAGAATCCAACAAACTAAACATGTGTATGCAACAACAATCTGACCTTTGGTCTGTACCATTATCCTGTATTCTCAAAGATAGGGCATACCACTATGCTAAATGGGACCAAAATGTTAAGCAAATAGCAGCACAGTCTGTGCAAATGTATATTGTGGGCAGGTGTGCCCCCCCTACAGTCCCATAGAAATACAGTAACATGTCCCTAGCTGTAAGCAGCATCCAGCTATCACCCAGAGTGATAGCTGAATACAAACTGAAACAAGTATCAGTAATCCTCAGTTCACTTACCGGTGCCATCCCAGGGGTGTCCTCTGCTTTGTAGCCTGGGAACATATGCTCATCAGAATGAACTGCCTTGCTACAGATGGCCTACATCTGCCACACCTGGCCTACAGGCCTCTGGCAAAGGCCCATGGCTCACACACAGTGCCCTTTTAGGGAGTCTAATGGAGGCCATAACACTAATATAACATAGTCAACAAAATGCAGAGAAAGACCATGCTGCTAAATGCTAGGAGTATATCTACCAAACTTAGAGAGACCCAGATATCTAGATAAAACCACAAATAATGGGGTGATAAATGTCCAAATAGAAGGGCACATGTGAAACTCAGCTGTAATAATGTTATAAAGTTGATCGAGTGGAAAAGTGTTGTATTACCATGGAATGTCTGCAGGGTATGAAGTCTGAAACTGCGAATGTACTGTCACTAATATCTGACCCCAACACTGACTGAGTTGCAAATCATTAGCTTGAAAACCACACCTGTATGGGTAACTCACCAGCTATATGAGTCATGAATCTGCACTTTCTGTGAAACCCTCTATAGTCGAGAGGTATGGCTAAGAGTCTGAACAGGGGAATGCACACACTGCAGGGAGTCCTAACCCTGGAAGATAGTGACCTGTCTGCACCCATAGAAACCTGGCCCACTGCCATGGGGAACAACAGAAGCCTTTCCTGATCATTCATCCGATACAACAACATGACTCAAAAATGGGGGCAGACAAGCAAAATGATGTGGGGGTTTACACATATGTGAGACAGACATACATCTCCAGTCTGGTCAAACAGTGTGAGACACATAAAATCCTCTAGTCAAGCCTTGACATGACCAGTATGCAAACAGTTGGTAGCTACAGGCCATCATATCTGACCCAGCCACCCAAAACACATATCTTACCTCCGACAAATATATCTGGAGTCCACCTGTCACCCTGATCCTGCCTGACTTGTATTACCCAGCAATGTACTGGTAACCAAACCATACCAGAACAGAAATTCCCACAGATTCCCACATCCTAGTATATCACCAAGATGCTTGACAGGTCACACAGCATCAGCAGTCAATTGTCTGTAGCCACACATCTCAACAGGGTGGATTGTGCAAGAATGCCTAGCAGTTGGCCCATAATATTTGCTTGTGCATCATCCAGGCTGTATTCCTCTGGTAAATCACTGTGATGATCTGAGGAGTTATGTCTGGAGGTACTGCCACAAGAGATTAATGTCAAACATCAAAAATGGCAGACAAAATATCTGCCTAAACAAACCCTGTAACCCCAGCACCTCAGACATTAACAACAGATATAGTCACAATCACCTCCAATGAATGGCCTAAAGTT